>NW_025535626.1:0-84272 GCF_020615455.1 Coregonus clupeaformis | reverse complement strand
GTTGAGATTTCCTGCAATGACAACAAGCTCAGTCCGATGATGCTGTGACACACCGCCCAAGATCCACCTCCAAATCGATCCCGCTCCAGAGTACAGGCCTCGGTGTATCACTCATTCCTTCGACGATAAACACGAATCTCACCATCACCCCTGATGAGACAAAACCGCCGACTTCGTCAGTGAAGAGCACTTTTTTCAGCCAGTCCTGTCTGGTCCAGCGACGGTGTGTTTGTGCCCATAGGCGACGTTGTTGCCGGGTGATGTCTGGTGAGGACTTGCCTTACAACAGGCCTACAAGCCCTCAGTCCAGCCTCTCTCACGCCTATTACGGACAGTCTGAGCACTGATGGAGGGATTGTCGTTCCTGGTGTAACTTCGGGCAGTTGTTGTTGCCATCCTGTACCTGTCCCGCAGGTGTGATGTTCGGATGTTCCGATCCTGTGCAGGTGTTGTTACACGTGGTCTGCCACTGCGTGACGATCAGCTGTCCGTCCTGTCTCCCTATAGCGCTGTCTTAGGGCGTCTCACAGTACGGACATTGCAATTTATTGCCTGGCCACATCTGCAGTCCTCATGCCTCCTTGCAGCATGCCCCTAAGGCACGTTCACGCAGATGAGCAGGGACCCTGGGCATTTTTCTTTTGGTGTTTTCAGTCAGTAGAAAACCTCTTTAGGGGTCCTAAGTTTTCTAACTACCGTCAGCAAGCTGTTAGTGTCTCAATGACCGTTCCACAGGTGCATGTTCATTAATTGTTTATGGTTCATGGCATTGAACAACATTTTTACATTTTAGGTCATTTAGCAGACACTCTTATCCAGAGCGACTTACAGTTAGTCGAGTGCATAGCATTTTCATACTGGCACCTCGTGGGAAACAAACCCACAACCCTGGCGTTGCAAGCGCCATGCTCTACCACTGAGCTACAGGGGACTAGCATGGAAACAGTGTTTACACCCTTTACAATGAAGATCTGTGAGGGTTATTTGAATTTTTTTACGAATTATCTTTGAAAGATCCTGAAAGGGACGTTTTCTTTTTTTGCTGAGTTTATGTATACATTACATGTCACAGTAGATATCCATATGACAGCTGGCTCCCCCATGGGCAATGTTGAGCATTTTAAACAATGCTATGTAACTGAACATCTATAATTTAGAATTTACTTATAATGAAAGGATAAATGAAAGGCTCTAAGGCGCTAACATTGAGTCCTTTTAAAAGTTGGCAGAATTCTCTAAATATTTGGCTCTGGATAGGCCGAGTCATCTCAAGAGTATTGGAGCCATAGAATTTGAGTGATTCTATTCTAATTCTAGAATGATTCTAATTCTATGATACTAATTCTATAATTGGAACACATCCTCACACTCACATTATAGCAGTGACCTAAGAGACATTCCCTTTTCTCTATCTAGATCCCATAAAGATCACAGAGAGGCTGAGAGACTAACCAAGTTGGACGAGGCTGTTCTAGAGAGCAGATACCCCAACTCAGTCACAGGAGGTTGAAGGAGAGAGTGAGTTGGACGAAGCTGTTGCCATCCCATCTCAGTCACAGGAGGTTGAGGGAGAGAGTGAGTTGGACAAGGCTGTTGCCATCCCATCTCAGTCGCAGGAGATTGAAGGAGGGGAGTGAGTTGGACCGAGGCTGTTGCCATCCCATCTGAGTCGCAGGAGGATGAAGCGGAGAAGTGAGTTGGACAAGGCTGTTGCCATCCCATCTCAGTCGCAGGAGATTGAAGGAGGGGAGTGAGTTGAGCGAGGCTGTTGCCATCCCATCTGAGTCGCAGGAGGATGAAGGAGATAGTGAGTTGGACGAGGCTGTTGCCATCCCATCTCAATCGCTGAGAGGGTTGAAGGAGAGAGGAGTTGGACGAGGCTGTTGCCATCCCATCTCAGTCGCAGGAGGTTGAAGGAGATAGTGAGTTGGACGCAGGCTGTTGCCATCCCATCTCAGTCGCAGGAGGTTGAAGGAGAGAGTGAGTTGGACGAGGCTGTTGCCATCCCATCTCAGTTACAGGAGGTTGAAGGAGAGAGTGAGTTGACGAGGCTGTTGCCATCCCATCTCAGTCACAGGAGGTTGAAGGAGAGAGTGAGTTGGACGAGGCTGCTGCCATCCCATCTCAGTCGCAGGAGGTTGAAGGAGATGAGTGAGTTGGACGAGGCTGTTGCCATCCCATCTCTCTGGACAAGTTGATGTATGATGTATTTTTCTATTACATGTATGACATTTCATTTAGATATTTTGTGTTTTAATGACGCAAAATTGAATTCCAGCCTAACTCTGCTTTCTGTTGTCGCTATCAGGATGCAGCGGTGACATTCACTACCGTGACCCACAAGGATGAAACTTCCCAGACCAGCCTCACCCTCAGCAGGGGAAAGAGAAGCTACCCAGACCTACACACCTTTGTGCAGGACATGAAGGGACGAGTAAGTTGCTCTTTGGCTTCCCCATGCATCCCCTAGATATGTTCCCTATCTCAATTGCATACTCCTCGTGTCCTCTCTTCTCAAAACCCATTGGATGAGAAAGCCAGAGGTCCCGCCCTTCTGACCTTCTCATCCAATGGGTTTTGAGAAGGAGGCGAGAGATTGAGAGTCTCCCATAGTCTCGGGCCAATACAAAGGACTCAACGGACCAAATAACCAATCAGGGATGTCTGGGTGTGGCCTAGTTCCATAGAGGTCCGTCCATAACGTAGTCTAAGATAATAGAGGTAATGTCCATCCATAACGTAATCTAAAATAATAGAGGTAATGTCCATCCATAACGTAATCTAAAATAATAGAGGTAATGTCCATCCATAACGTAATCTAAAATAATAGAGGTAATGTCCATCCATAACGTAGTCTAAGATAATAGAGGTAATGTCATGTAGTTCATTGTGTACTTGCATTTATTTACTTTTCAATCATTGGAATCTGCTGAGTGAGAATATGCGTGCCGGGGTGAGTTATAGTCACCTCTAAAGTAGTTAATGTTGGTAAAATGGACCAAACATTCATTTGTGGAAATCCTGCAGGACCTTTAATCCTGAACCACTGCTTTAATTGACTAGCTTGAGTAAATGGTTCTACGTTTTATATCAGTGCAGCCCCTTTAACAAACTACCTCTGTATGGTCTTTTAACATTGCAGATGAGCAGACATGAGTTTAGTGCCAAGTGCATGGATATTGTAGCATGGGTGATGGAGTCTACATCCACTGTGGTTGTTCCCGCCCTTGACCTCACCATGCAGATAGAGCTCTCTGATTCGCCAAGCTCTTCTGGATCAGGAAGTAATGAGGCAGGAGAGGTGACCTCTCTTGGCCGCAGCGTCAGATTCAGCTGTAGTGGAGGACCCATTAGGTGCACCAGCGCCAGAACCGCCTGCAGCACACGCACTCCCACGCCTTTCCCCTCCTCTCACAGGTACCTAGCCCTATCCCATCCTCTCACAGGTACATAGCCCTATCCCCTCCTCTCACAGGTGCCTAGCCCAATCCCCTTCTCTCACAGGTACCTAGCCCTATCCCTCCCTCTCACAGGTACCTAGCCCTATCCATGCCTCTCACAGGTACCTACCCCTATCCCCTCCTCTCACAGGTACCTAGCCCTATCCACGCCTCTCACAGGTACCTAGCCCTATCCCTCCTCTCACAGGTACCTACCCCTATCCCCTCCTCTCACAAGGTACCTAGCCCTATCCCCTCCTCTCACAGGTACCTAGCCCCTATCCCCCCCTCTCAAAGGTACCTACCCCTATCCACGCCTCTCACAGGTACCTAGCCCTATCCACGCCTCTCACAGGTACCTAGCCCTATCCCCTCCTCTCACAGGTACCTAGCCCTATCCCCTCCTCTCACAGGTACCTACCCCTATCCCCTCCTCTCACAGGTACCTAGCCCTATCCCCTCCTCTCACAGGTACCTACCCCTATCCCCTCCTCTCACAGGTACCTAGCCCTATCCCCTCCTCTCACAGGTACCTAGCCCTATCCATGCCTCTCACAGGTACCTACCCCTATCCCCTCCTCTCACAGGTACCTAGCCCTATCCATGCCTCTCACAGGTACCTAGCCCTATCCCCTCCTCTCACAGGTACCTAGCCCTATCCACGCCTCTCACAGGTACCTAGCCCTATCCCTCCTCTCACAGGTACCTACCCCTATCCCCGCCTCTCACAGGTACCTAGCCCTATCCATGCCTCTCACAGGTACCTACCCCTATCCCCTCCTCTCACAGGTACCTAGCCCTATCCTCTCCTCTCACAGGTACCTAGCCCTATCCCCTCCTCTCACAGGTACCTAGCCCTATCCACGCCTCTCACAGGTACCTAGCCCTATCCCCTCCTCTCACAGGTACCTACCCCTATCCACTCCTCTCACAGGTACCTAGCCCTATCCCCTCCTCTCACAGGTACCTACCCCTATCCACTCCTCTCACAGGTACCTAGCCCTATCCCCTCCTCTCACAGGTACCTAGCCCTATCCCCTCCTCTCACAGGTACCTAGCCCTATCCTCTCCTCTCACAGGTACCTACCCCTATCCCCTCCTCTCACAGGTACCTAGCCCAATCCCTCCTCTCACAGGTACCTACCCCTATCCCCTCCTCTCACAGGTACCTAGCCCTATCCCCTCCTCTCACAGATACCTAGCTCTATCACCTCCTCTTTTTGCAGGTCTTTCCTGTTATAGGTACAAATATCCATTCCAGATCCACTTAGTGAGAAATACTACTTAGATACTACACAACCACTCTAAAAAGTTTACTCTAAATGTTAATGTTTGGACTGAGTGTGGTTTGAGATGGTTCACAATGCTTCCTTTGAATAACAATAACAAGGTTGAGTTTGTGTCCCAAATTCTTGGATCATATTCTTTTATTTTGTTACCATGTACTATTAATTTCTGTTGTGCATTCTGCAGGTGTTTGACCTCTTTGCTGAGTGAGGACAAAGAGTGATATGTCTCCTCACCTGAGGGTGGCGATAGAGAGATGAGACACAGACCACACTCAGCACCACTGAGATCTGTGTTTGGCATCTCTGAGGACTCTGTCTTCGACATGGTCCAGAGCGGCCAGTCGCAGGGTGACATCGTACCGCTGCCCAAACGGAGTAGACATGAGAAATACAGACCTAGCAAAATGTCAACGGACGGCAAGTTTATGATGGGTATTGTCGAGTTGGTTATAAACCTTCTCAACTCCAGATTGGCTGAGCTAATGCGAAGTGTCAGTCAGGGAACTCTAGTTCTGCTGACTGGAAGTATCTCAGCAAGTCAACAGTTTGCCCAAGAGATGCTAAGCATGGCGACTTCTAAGATGTATTCCCATGCCATAGAGCATATTGCGCTCGGCCACAAGTCTCCCCTTGAGTAAGAGAGGGAGCTTGAGGCCATCTTGGGTCCTCTGGCTGGACAGGTCATAGTCATCATCATAGAGAGCATCATCAAGGCTAAAACCAACGGAGGAAATGAGGGGAGAGCGACCAGCCCCTTGACCTATTTTCTAACTGCCATTTCGGCAGAAATACAAAGCCTAGTGGTTCACAGATCGGCTAGCAGACCATCCACCAGACTGTCCAACAACGACCCACTGCTGAACATTTCCAAGTCGAAGGTCTTAAGATCAGTTCTGCTCAAAATGGCAGAGCTCTTTGGCCAAGGTCCAAGTGAAACCTGTCTAGTTCCACTAGTCCAGAGTCAGTCCAACAACTCCATTTGCGACTGGACTGTGAATGCAGGCACCATTCATCCAAGTACATTTCTGTCCGACAACAGAGTGACAGAAGTGTCATCCGATGTTGTGGATCTTGTACTTGAGGTTTTTTTGGATAACAGGATTTTTGGATAACAGGAACCCGTCAAGGGCACAGAGTGCCTGCTCCCACAACTCAGCTAGTGGAGCAATAGATATGAGAGCTCTTGCTGGGGACTTGGTCAGACAGGTGTCTGTCAAACTCAGTCCGTTTGTATCTGACAGTCAACTCTCCACCATGTCCATGACAGATCTGTCATCATCTTTTTCTGACTCCACCTTGAAGCAGTTGTGTTCTCGCTCTGCTGTTGCTCTGGCAACTGCCTGTCAAGCAATCAAAACAGAGCTCGAGAACCAGAGACCTACCAACCTGGCAGCCAGAGACCTACTATCGTCTCTGGTAGAGACCATTGAGGACATGGATATCTCTGACATCCTCCAGGGCCCGTCGGCCATTTTGGAGGAGGCTGCTGTGATAAAGCACCCAGAGATGTCCACCTCGACAATATACAGATCTCTGCTTCTCGACTCATCTCTCGCCTCCTCTAAGATGGTCACTGAGAGCATTATCTTCAACAACCCATGCCCATCAGAGGAGAATGTGAGTATTCAGAAGGAGCTCCCTGCTGATAAAGTTAACATCCTCCATGGTCAACCAGTGGAGGAGTATATTGTCAAAGCTGAGCAATGCATCATTCAGGTCATTCAGGATGCAGCTGTGACATATACTGCTGCGCTGGATAGAACCGACTCTTGTGGGAAACTGTCGGAAATCCTATCTGTCCATGTTTCCTCAGAGAATATTGAGGAGGCATCCTCTGATCTCTTTGGTGGAATTATTTCCGACCTGCATGAGGTATCTGAGGTCAATAAGGCCTCCATGCGTACGAAATCAGGTCGCAAAATGTTTTGGGTGGAAGTGAGTTCAGGTTCCCAGATGATTTATACCAAAACCCTGGACAAACTAAGGAAACTGTTCACCTCCCACCATCTCACTGAGGGAAAAAATACTCCTGTGCAAATCGAGCTCTCTGCAACTGGACTACTTGTAACTGAGGCCACTGTGGAGGAATCTCCTGTAACGCAGAAGACAGACAGTAAGACCCCTTCTAAGTTCTCAGCCTCAGCCCACCAGCTCACCCTCGACACCTGCACTAAAGGGGTAATCAAACAGGTGATCTCGGTGCTGAGGGTGGACACTTCAAAGGAAGACTGCTCCGCTTCCGTTGGGGAGAGCACGTCAAATTCATCCTTCGATTTCAACCAGAAGTTGGACTCGATAATTTCGAAATTGGAGGACCTCACCATTTCGAGTGACGTGACGTCAGCCGAGATTGCCACACTCACGCAATCTCTTAGTGCAGCCAGCAGAACCTCTAACATTTCCATCCAGAGCTTTCACAGTGCTGAGTTCCGAGCTAAGGCCAAACACATTGTGAGTGAGACCATTCTCAGAGCTGCTAGCAAAGCCAGCCATTCTTTGCTATGCATGCCTAGCACCACCTTCTCACACCATGCGGTTTCTACAGCCGAAGATATAGTAAATATTATCATGCAAGACCTTGAAAGTGTATCCCAGTACACTGTGGATGACGCAGACTCCTTCCCACTAGAAGAGAAAAAGCTGGAGTCCCAGCTCAAACCCAGAGTTGTCTTTGACAACTTATTGAATGCTGCTCAAACCATGTACCACAGAGTAAAGGATAGACTGAACATCTTTTTCTCTTTTCCACCGGTGTCAGTCACCACAGCCAAATATGTGCTGGACTCCACCCCTGTGGAGACACTCAGACGTTCTAAGTCCGCTGACACTGCTCTTGTTGAGGACAGGAGCCGCCCTCCGTCTGTGAGAAGTGAGAAGCCTTTGTCAAAAGTCTGTTTGGCTAAAAGGTCTAAAGCCCTTGTGTCTTCGAGTGGCTCTTCAACAGACCACCATGTAATTGACACATGCAGTGAGGATTTCACTCTGCCCACCAGGAGTATGTCAGTTGTGAGCAACAACAGTTTGAAGAGAGCCTCTCCTCTCCACGGCAGTGGATTGAGTGAAAGTTGCAAACCTCTTGTGGCTCTAAAAGACGTAACAGTGGCAGTCAGCCAAGAAGGCTTTAGCAAAACTGCAAAGAAGACGCTCAGCTTGATCCTAAATGTGATCAAGTGTAGAGTGGCCAACTCTGAGAGTTCATCTGTTGGGCAGATTGCAAGTGAGGAGTGTCTGATGGCCACTAACATGTTAGACTCTGTACTGGAGAGCCTTGACCAGTTGTCAGACATGAGTGCTGCCGATGAGATCACAAGGACAGAATCCCATTCCTCTATCGCAATGGATGAGAAAGGTTCACGGTCAACGCTTGTGAGCCAACAAGAAATAAACATATCTGACACCAATATCATAGTGAAAACTATAATGGACACAATCAAGACGGACGACCCAGAGATGACTTCAGCAGAAGAAAATCTGGATAGGCTCCTGTCAGTTGAAGCCCTTCAAGGTGCGTCTGGCAACCTGATTGCAAAGGTCCATGGTCTTATTCAGGAGATAACCATAAACCGCCAGCTTCAATCAATGGTTGGCCACAGAAGCCTCTCTCAACCAGCGCTGCCTAAACCAGCCCTGAGGAAGCTGTCAAAGGACGATGCCTCAGAGCTCATTTACAACTTTGCCCAGACTTCTGTTAGGAGACTCCTGGGGCAGTGTATGGGAAGGCCTATGCCACCATCGGCTGAAATGGTTTTGGATCAGGTCATCAAGTTGATGACAGACGTGGTGATGGACAGCCTGACTTATGTGTCCAAGTCTACAATGGAGGATGGTAAGTGAAAGGACCTATTTTCATCTGCATAGGACTTAATTGTAACATGATGCTCAATACATTGCGTTTTATGATGTGAAATTCACTGGTTGTGTCCAAAATGGCACCTTCTTCCATATTTAGTGCACTACTTTTGACCCTATGGGCCCTGGTCAAAAGTAGTGCACTATTTGGGATGCAGTGACTGACTTCAATGGCTGCATCCTCTTCTCCCAGTTATTGTACACAGGTCGGTCACACTAGCGTGCTCTTCTCACTCAGACACCAGCAATGCCACAAGTGACATCACTCATGGTGTTGTAGCTGACCTTAATGCTACTGAGGAATTCCCTGCCAGGAGCCTTAGCCCGGCTGATGTAAAGGCTGACGGCATGGCCCGTCTTCCCTCTGCCAGAGGGGAAGAGACTAAGAAGAACAGGAAGTGGCGTTTCCTACCGAAAATGCATTCGTTTCCAAAGATCATGATTAAGGTAGGGTGCTCTGTGTTTTGAGATTACCTCTGTAAGGCAGGGCTGAAATTTACCCTACAGATTCACTACACCCCTATTGTCTCTCAGCATTAGAACAAAACTGTTGTCATTTTCTTTAGGAGGTTGAGTGAGGACGCTGTAATGCAATCCTAATACACATGGGAGAGAGTCAATGGCTATGTCCCAAATGGCACCCTATTCCCTATATAGTGCACTACTTTTTACCAGAGCTCTCTGGGCCCTTGCCAAAAGTAGTGCCTTACGTAGCGAATAGGGTGCCTTTTGGGATGCACACTCTGTATTTTACACAGGCTCAGTTGTCCTGATGTGTTTTGTCAACAGCTGTTCAAGACAAAAGGGGAACCGAAGAGACACCCTGAACTGGATGCGCTGCCTACCAAACGTCTCAGAGAGACTCATATTTCACAGGGTAAGTGATAAGCATCGATAATGTCATATTGATGTATCACCCTATGACAAGCTTGTTAAAACAGTGACAACAGATACAGGCAGACCGACGGACAGACATGCAGACAGACAGGCAGACTGACAGGCAGACGGACGGGCAGACAGACAGACAGGCAGACAGAAAGACAGGCAAACAGGCAGACAGACAGACAGACAGGCAGACGGACAGGCAGACAGACAGACAGACAGACAGACAGAGCAGGCAGACGGACAGACAGGCAGACAGACAGACTGACAGGCAGACGGACAGGCAGACAGACAGACAGGCAGACAGAAAGACAGGCAAACAGGCAGACAGACGGACAGGCAGCACCAGACTGGCAGACTGGCAGACGGACAGACACAAACACACACATTCATTTTCTGATTATGAAATGTTCTTATGACAGATGCTGAGTGTGAGGTTCCAGAGTTTCCATCCACTTCCCCACCCAAAGAGGACCTGACAACCACACCAGCCCCTGCTCCCCAGGAGTCCCAGTCCCGTAAACGCCCACTCATAGTCAGGGTGTTACACGCTCTCTCCAGAGCCATCTCCAAACCATTCAGAGGAGCTTCTGGGAAGAAGAATTAGCCAAATGCCTGATTTTATTAATATGATATTTTAATCAGAGCCTTTATTTAATAAAACAATACTGCATTGATTTCTGTCTATAGTAGTCTTCATGTATGTGCAAGATAACGGTAAAGTACTTCAAACCACATAGTCAAAAGTATTCATAGTGAAGTACCGTTTATGATTATTGATTGTGGAAATACACATAATACAGAAAAGTTGTTGTCACATATAAAGACAGACATAAAGGAGAACTCTGTAGACCAGTCACATTCTCAAGCCATAACTAAATCCATGAATGGATCTCCTATAAGATGACAGGAGAACATTTGTAACACTTTCTATGAAGCCTATATCTATAATGCATACACTCAAGTCATTTACATTTTACATTTTAGTCATTTAGCAGAAGCTCTTATCCAGAGCGACTTACAGTTAGTGAGTGCATACATTTTTTTTTCATACTGTCATACACTCATAATGACTTAATTGAGTTAAGTGTTAAGTTAAGTGCAGTTATAAACACATAATGAGGGCTTATTATGTATTTCTTGCAATAAAATAGAAAAATGCTACTAGTTTATTAAATATTCATGACTGCTATTGCACGGCTCATGTCCACACTTCTGTACAATAGGGGGCAGTAATGCACCATAACGTTGGATGCCAACTGCCTATAAACCCCACTGAAGAAGAAAAAGCTACTCATGTAATGCATGCTGGAAAGCAGACAAAAACTAATGATTTGCAAGAGATCTAAACAAGATTTATAAGCTACTGAACAACAAGTCCAAGAAATCATTGCTAACCGCGTTTGCACTTTGAACAGATTTCTCGACAATAATAATGGAAGATGTGACTGGGGCTCAGCTCATTGCAGAGGCACTAAAAGCTCAGGTGAAGTGTGTGCAATATATATAAAACAGTGTTCTACTGTGTAACCGTGTTACTAATAATATATTAGTCGCTGATCATGTCCTTGGCAGTGAGAATGTAGCACTACGAGTTGTGAAAGTGTGCCATAGGTCATTGCACTGGTATAGCTAACTATTAATATTGTTGTAGAAAAACATTTAGATGTTTATGTGGAATAGTATATGTTAACACCCTTGTTGATGCATGCCAATGTGTGTGTCAATGCAAAGAAAATCTAAACTACATTGTAACAATTCATATACAATTCAGTATGAAAATGCTAAATGACTAAAAATGTAAAAAAAAAAGGTAAATATACTGTATCTACATGTAACTCTCTACAGAATGTAGAATATATGTTTGGAATAGTTGGTGTTCCAGTCATTGAAGTAGCTATGGCAGCTCAATCCTCAGGAATAAGCCACCTTTTTATTACTAAACCAGCTCTCCCCAAATCATGTGATATTAACTACCCGTACATAGACTACAGGAGCGTGTAGTGTGTGAGGGTCAGTTTCATAGCTTTTTTGCATTGCTAATTATGTCTGCCTGTCTGTCTGATCCTTTGTGTGTCTGTCTGCCTGTCTTCCTGTCTGTCCCTCTGTCTGTCTGTTCCTCTCCAGTCCAGGTGCGTGTCTGGTTGTGTCTGGACCGGGACTCATCCATGCACTTGGTGGAATGGCCAACGCTAACATGAACTGCTGGTATGCTAGAACTCCACAAACAGAAGACCCTACTACTCATGTTCAGTGGTCCTTTCAAAAGAAGGGATGCTATCCGCACACTGCAAAAAATGATCTGAGGACTCCAAACTATCTCAGATTGTCAGTTGATGTCATTGTGTGATACCTCTCTCTCTGTAGGCCTGTGATTGTTATTGGAGGCTCCTCCGATCAAAACCAAGAGACCACTGGGGCGTTTCAAGAGTTTCCACAGGTACCGATTCAACCATGATATTTCTGACTTTTGAACATTAGGGGGTTGTTTCCCAGGACACAGATTAAGCCTAGTCATGGCCTAAAAAGCAAACTCAATAGAGAATCTCTGTCTGGGAAACTGGCCCTAGCAGTTGAATTGCTGAAAGAGGAAATCATGTGTTATTTGTGGTCCTCTTTCTCTGTCAGGTGAAGGCATGCAGATTGTACAGTAAGTTCTCTGCTAGGTCTAGCAGTCTGGATATGATCTCCTCAGTGGTAGAGAAGGTATACAGTCTACTCTGACTCCCTCTGTGTAGTCCTCTTCATATCATTTGGTATCACCTGCAATTGTCTGTTTTCTGACCTCTAATTTTCCAGCTTAGCAAGGTACCTTAACTGCTTCATAAGAGCACAGCACAGCCTTAATTGATCTGAATGGAAGGGTGTTTGGTCTGTCTAAGGCAGCACGCACTAGCATGTATGGACGTCCAGGTGCTGTATACGTAGACATATTTGGGGACATGGTCAATGCTAAATTGGACAGGAGCAGAGCCAGGTTAGTGGCCATCACTGTCTTTCATCCATTTAAAAATGTCTACTAATGTGTTACTGTTGAATATGTATACCTCTGAATTCACATCACTGTAGTCATTTTTATTTTATCTTGTTATACCTTTTAACGTCTGAAGTGAACCAGAAATTAAATTACTTAGAAAATATAGCACTATATCAAAATATTCTCATCAGAGAATAGCAATAAGCCTCGATAGACCTTCATGGTTTATTTACATATGCAATAAAGTTGCTAGGTAACATGTTTAATGTTTGACCTATTATTTATTATTTCCTTTGTCAGAGAGGTGCCCTGTAGTCCACCTCCTCCTGTGAGTATGGCTGACCATATGGCGATCACAGAAGCACTGGCGGTCCTGAAAGGAGCCAAACGGCCTTTACTCATCATTGGCAAAGGTAGGCATTGCTTTTTTAATAGCCAGATAATCTGGGGGAAACAGAACTAAAATCTTGCATAATTGCGTCAGATACTTGGATAAGGTCTGGGGAGATGCTAAGAGAAAGGTACTAACGCCACTTGCGAACTCTCCACCCCCCTAAACGGAAACTCTCTGCAAGGTTCCGGCAAGTTTATGGGCCAAATGTCCCCTCCCGTTCTGAAATTGAAAAGATGCGAGCACCTGCGAAATCGGGATTTGTCCAAATGATTAGTGGTGAAAAATCAGCGTACCGGAACAAAGTTGTCACATCCCAGTCTGTTGACAGACGCTACTTCCAGTTATGTTACGTGCGTCTGTCCAAGAGAGATCAATAGCCAGCTGAGACGCACTGTAACACATATAGCACTGTACCACGGTTCAGTTGAAAACTGGGCCACGTTCAGTCGACAAATGTTGTTGACATGATTTCTCATTCTACCTGTCCGAGAGGCACGTTCGTTCTACATGCTATATTTCTATCTGAACGTTGCACAACGTTTTGCTCAGCTGAATGCATCCCAGTTGTGAAGGCCAGTCTGTTGAAATCCGTGTGGCAGTGCCCTCTGTCTGTGTCCCTCTGCAGGTGCAGCCCATTGAAGAGCAGAGGGGGCTCTGAAGGAGCTGGTGGAGGGGTGTGACCTGCCCTTCCTGCCCACCCCCATGGGTAAAGGGGTGCTGCCTGACGATCACCCCAACTGTGTTGCTGCTGCCCGCTCCAGGTCAGCCTCTCCTTCTCTCAGCTGGCATCATATTCATGTACAGACCATTGACTGTATAAGTAGGACCAAGAATTTCCCTGACCATTTGAACGGACCAGGAAACTCCTGAAATCCCTATCTATAACTAGTCTCTCCTGGCCAGGTCATGTCAATGTAAACTGGTGTCAATCAAACAACTACACTACTCCTATAACTAGCCTCTTTTCATTACATTTTGTTTTGTCCCTGCTCTCCTCCTCCTCTCTTCCTATCCTCCTCCTCCTCTCTTCCTATCCTCCTCCTCCTCTTCCTATCCTCCTGGTTCTATGGTCTTGGTGGGGACTGCAGAGCTCTGCTCCAGTCTGATGTTGTGGTCCTACTTGGTGCCAGACTCAACTGGATCCTGCACTTTGGCCTTCCCCCCAGGTTTGACACCCAAGTAAAGGTCATCCAGCTAGGTCAAAGGTCACCAGTAGGGTTTCTTTTTTTTCCTTATTTTTTTGGGATTTTAGATTTTCTGCTTATTCCGTTATGATTTTTGGAATCTTCCAACAGGGATTTCTGGGAATTTTGGGAAAGTAACTGTAACTTTGCAACCCTAGTCACAGGTCATTTCATAGTGAACTACATTTCATTGTAACCAGGTATAAAGGTATTTGACTCAGTCTATTGGATTTAGTCTATCAATTATATAGCTTCTCTATAAGTCTTTGTGGTCTCTCCAAATAATGTCATGGCTGTCTTAATGCTGTACAGTACATCTATATTTAAGCAATAAGGCCCGAGGGGGTGTGGTATATGGCCAATATACCACGTCTAGGGGCTGTTCTTAAGCACGATGCAAAGCGGAGTGCCTCGATACAGCCCTTAGCCGTGGTATATTGGCCCTATACCACAAACCCCAGAGGTGCCTTATTGCTATTATAAACTGGTTACCAACGTAATTCGAACAGTCAAAATACATTTCAAATCAAATCAAATCAAATTTTATTGGCCACATGCGCCGAAATACAACAGCTGCAGACATTACAGTGAAATGCTTACTTACAGCCCTTAACCAACAGTGCATTTATTTTTAACAAAAAAGTACAAATAAAACAACAACAAAAAAAGTGTTGAGAGAAAAAAAGAGCAGAAGTAAAATAAAATAACAGTAGGGAGGCTATATATACAGGGGGGTACCGGTGCAGAGTCAATGTGCGGGGGCACCGGCTAGTTGAGGTAGTTGAAATAATATGTACACGTGGGTAGAGTTAAAGTGACTATGCATAAATAATTAACAGAGTAGCAGCAGCGTAAAAGGATGGGGTGGGGGGGAGTGCAAATAGTCCGGGTAGCCATTATTAGCTGTTCAGGAGTCTTAAGGCTTGGGGGTAGAAGCTGTTGAGAAGTCTTTTGGACCTCGACTTGGCACTCCGGTACCGCTTGCCGTGCGGTAGCAGAGAGAACAGTCTATGACTAGGGTGGCTGGAGTCTTTGCCTTCCTCTGACACCGCCTGGTATAGAGGTCCTGGATGGCAGGAAACTTGGCCCCAGTGATGTACTGGGCCGTAAGCACTACCCTCTGTAGTGCCTTGCGGTCGGAGGCCAAGCAGTTGCCATGCCAGGCGGTGATGCAACCAGTCAGGATGCTCTCGATGGTGCAGCTGTATAATTTTTTGAGGATCTGAGGACCCATGCCAAATCTTTTCAATCTCCTGAGAGGGAATAGGCTTTGTCGTGCCCTCTTCACGACTGTCTTGGTGTATTTGGACCATGATAGTTCGTTGGTGATGTGGACACCAAGGAACTTGAAGCTCTCAACCTGTTCCACTACAGCCCTGTCGATGAGAATGGGGGCGTGCTCAGTCCTCTTTTTTTTCCTGTAGTCCACAATCATCTCCTTTGTCTTGGTCACGTTGAGGGAGAGGTTGTTATCCTGGCACCACACGGCCAGGTCTCTGACCTCCTCCCTCAACGTGACCCATGTTATACGGTCAGATATACCACAGCTTTCAGACAATCAGCATTCAGGGCTCGAGTCACCCGGTTTATAAAAGGGAACGTGTGTGTGTCAGCCTTAGCATTATGTGGTGGTGCCTGGTTATTTCTGTTGTGTTTAGCTTGAGGTTTGGCCACTCCTCCAGCTGCTGTTACATGTGTCACGCACGGCGCTCTTCCTGTCGTGTCGTTGCTGGTATGTTGTAGTAACGTTCAACATACGTTATTTATGTCAAGGTCAATGTCAAGGTTGATCTGTGTGCTGAGGAGATGGGGAACAACGTGCAACCTGCTGCTGCTCTCCTGTGGGACATCATTACTATTGTCAAGCCTGTAACACAACTCAGTCCTGGGGGACATCAGTGCTATTGTCAAGCAGGTAACACAACTCAGTCCTGGGGGACATCAATACTATTGTCAAGCCTGTAACACAACTCAGTCCTGGGGGACATCAGTGCTATTGTCAAGCAGGTAACACAACTCAGTCCTGGGGGACATCAATACTATTGTCAAGCAGGTAACACAACTCAGTCTTGGGGGACATCAATACTATTGTCAAGCAGGTAACACAACTCAGTCCTGGGGGAAATCAGTGCTATTGTCAAGCAGGTAACACAACACAGGCATCTAATATCTGCCCTATATCTGCATATTCTTTTTTAAAGAAACAAGCATTGATTGTCCTGCAGCACAGCAATGTGAGTTATATGGATATATGGATTATAATGAATGGACATTTATGTAAGGGTTGATAGGGAAAATGATGTCTGACATTTCTAAGAGTACAAACTTCAGAAGCCTTTTTAAACCTCAAATACACTACACGTTTTAAATGTCCTGCATTGCAGGAAAGTTCTCCTGCAACAAGGTGATCAAATTAAGATCCTACATCTGTACTTGATTCAGTTTGTTTAGTTTCTACTCCTCATCTTTACGTTCAGCTCCTGGAGTACGTTCATAAAGATGGCTGGAGGTATCCAGCTGATTCAGAATGGTGGACCACGTTGAAAGAGAAGATGGTTGCTATGACAAAGGTGACAAAGGTGTGTTGGTGTGTCCGTCTGTGACCTGTGATCTGTGACCTAAGCATGTTAGATTCTGCCTGTGTGTCTGTATTACTGACTCTTTGTTATCTGTGAAATAACTTGACTTAAATCCAACAGGTAGAATACATTATGGTACAGATGTAGTATTGCTCTTTCATTAATTATGTACAATTATTGCTCTTAAATCCAAAGGTAGAAGACATTATGGTACAGATGTATTCTGAGTCTTGTCATAGGCATGTATGATCCCGTCCGGTCAGGTCCAACAACTTTGCTGTTTGGGTACCTACCACCCCTGATTTGATTGTGTTTCTCTCTCCAGGCGTTAGCTCTACAGTCGACAACACCCATGAACTACTACCAAGTGTTCCACCACATCTCCCAGCTGCTGCCCCACGACTGTGTCATCGTGAGTGAGGGGGCCAACACCATGGACATCGGGCGCACCATGTTGAACAACTACCTTCCTCGACACAGGCAAGGCATGCCGCCTCACACAGAGATCAAAGGTCAAATCCGCCAAGTATCCTGTGCCTTTGCCCTGAAGACAAGTAGGAATGAGTTGGGATCTGTTGATAGTTCTGCCTGAGAAGACTTCTCAATGGAGTGCTGCCTGACAGGCTGACTGGATGACTTCTCAATGTAGTGCTGCCTGCCACGCTGACTGGATGACTTCTCAATGTAGTGCTGCCTGACAGGCTGACTAAATTACTTCTCAATGTAGTGCTGCCTGACAGGCTGACTAAATTACTTCTCAATGTAGTGCTGCCTGACAGGCTGACTAAATTACTTCTCAATGTAGTGCTGCCTGACAGGCTGACTAAATTACTTCTCAATGTAGTGCTGCCTGACAGGCTGACTGGATGACTTCTCAGTGGCAGTGCTGCCTAGCTGACTATATTACTTCTCATGTAGTGCTGCCTGACAGGCTGACTAAATTACTTCTCAATGGAGTGCTGCCTGACAGGCTGACTAGATGGCCTAGTTACAGTACGTAGCCTAGTTGCTGTACGTAGCCTAGTTGCTGTATGTAGCCTAGTTGCAGTATGTAGCCTAGTTGCAGGACGTAGCCTAGTTGCAGTACGTAGCCTAGTTGCAGTATGTAGCCTAGTTGCAGGATGTAGCCTAGTTGCAGTATGTAGCCTAGTTGCAGTATGTAGCCTAGTTGCAGTACGTAGCCTAGTTGCAGTACGTAGCCTAGTTGCAGTATGTAGCCTAGTTGCAGTATGTAGCCTAGTTGCAGTATGTAGCCTAGTTGCAGTATGTAGCCTAGTTGCAGTATGTAGCCTAGTTGCAGTATGTAGCCTAGTTGCAGTATGTAGCCTAGTTGCAGGATGTAGCCTAGTTGCAGTATGTAGCCTAGTTGCAGTATGTAGCCTAGTTGCAGGATGTAGCCTAGTTGCAGTATGTAGCCTAGTTGCAGTACGTAGCCTAGTTGCAGTATGTAGCCTAGTTGCAGTATGTAGCCTAGTTGCAGTACGTAGCCTAGTTGCTGTACGTAGCCTAGTTGCAGTACGTAGCCTAGTTGCTGTATGTAGCCTAGTTGCTGTATGTAGCCTAGTTGCTGTATGTAGCCTAGTTGCAGTATGTAGCCTAGTTGCAGTATGTAGCCTAGTTGCAGTATGTAGCCTAGTTGCAGTATGTAGCCTAGTTGCAGTATGTAGCCTAGTTGCAGTATGTAGCCTAGTTGCTGTATGTAGCCTAGTTGCAGTATGTAGCCTAGTTGCTGTATGTAGCCTAGTTGCAGTACGTAGCCTAGTTGCTGTATGTAGCCTAGTTGCAGTACGTAGCCTAGTTGCAGGATGTAGCCTAGTTGCAGTATGTAGCCTAGTTGCAGGATGTAGCCTAGTTGCAGTATGTAGCCTAGTTGCAGGATGTAGCCTAGTTGCAGTATGTAGCCTAGTTGCAGGATGTAGCCTAGTTGCAGGATGTAGCCTAGTTGCAGGATGTAGCCTAGTTGCAGGATGTAGCCTAGTTGCAGTATGTAGCCTAGTTGCAGTATGTAGCCTAGTTGCAGTACGTAGCCTAGTTGCAGTATGTAGCCTAGTTGCAGTACGTAGCCTAGTTGCAGTATGTAGCCTAGTTGCAGTATGTAGCCTAGTTGCAGGATGTAGCCTAGTTGCAGGATGTAGCCTAGTTGCAGTATGTAGCCTAGTTGCAGTATGTAGCCTAGTTGCAGGATGTAGCCTAGTTGCAGTATGTAGCCTAGTTGCAGGATGTAGCCTAGTTGCAGTATGTAGCCTAGTTGCAGGATGTAGCCTAGTTGCTGTATGTAGCCTAGTTGCAGGATGTAGCCTAGTTGCAGGATGTAGCCCTAGTTGCTGTATCGTAGCCTAGTTGCAGTACGTAGCCTAGTTGCTGTATGTAGCCTAGTTGATGTATGTAGCCTATTTGCTGTATGTAGCCTAGTTGATGTATGTAGCCTAGTTGCAGTACGTAGCCTAGTTGCAGTACGTAGCCTAGTTGCTGTATGTAGCCTAGTTGCAGGATACGTAGCCTAGTTGCTGTACGTAGCCCTAGTTGCTGTATGTAGCCTAGTTGCAGTATGTAGCCTAGTTGCAGGATGTAGCCTAGTTGCTGTATGTAGCCTAGTTGCAGTGCGTAGCCTAGTTGCAGTACGTAGCCTAGTTGCAGTGCGTAGCCTAGTTGCAGTACGTAGCCTAGTTGCTGTATGTAGCCTAGTTGCTGTATGTAGCCTAGTTGCTGTATGTAGCCTAGTTGCAGGATGTAGCCTAGTTGCTGGATGTAGCCCTAGTTGCTGGATGTAGCCTAGTTGCAGTACGTAGCCTAGTTGCTGGATGTAGCCTAGTTGCGTGCATGTAGCCTAGTTGCAGGACGTAGCCTAGTTGCAGGATGTAGCCTAGTTGCAGTACGTAGCCTAGTTGCAGTACGTAGCCTAGTTGCAGTATGTAGCCTAGTTGCAGTATGTAGCCTAGTTGCTGTATGTAGCCTAGTTGCAGTACGTAGCCTAGTTGCAGTACGTAGCCTAGTTGCTGTATGTAGCCTAGTTGCAGTACGTAGCCTAGTTGCAGTACGTAGCCTAGTTGCTGTATGTAGCCTAGTTGCAGTGCGTAGCCCTAGTTGCTGTATGTAGCCTAGTTGCAGTATGTAGCCTAGTTGCTGTACGTAGCCTAGTTGCAGTATGTAGCCTAGTTGCAGTATGTAGCCTAGTTGCAGTACGTAGCCTAGTTGCAGTACGTAGCCTAGTTGCAGTACGTAGCCTAGTTGCAGGATGTAGCCTAGTTGCAGTATGTAGCCTAGTTGCTGGATGTAGCCTAGTTGCAGGATGTAGCCTAGTTGCAGGATGTAGCCTAGTTGCAGTATGTAGCCTAGTTGCAGTATGTAGCCTAGTTGCTGTATGTAGCCTAGTTGCAGTATGTAGCCTAGTTGCTGTATGTAGCCTAGTTGCAGTATGTAGCCTAGTTGCAGTATGTAGCCTAGTTGCAGTATGTAGCCTAGTTGCAGTATGTAGCCTAGTTGCAGGATGTAGCCTAGTTGCAGTATGTAGCCTAGTTGCAGTACGTAGCCTAGTTGCAGGATGTAGCCTAGTTGCAGTATGTAGCCTAGTTGCAGGATGTAGCCTAGTTGCAGGATGTAGCCTAGTTGCAGGATGTAGCCTAGTTGCAGGATGTAGCCTAGTTGCTGGACGTAGCCTAGTTGCAGGACGTAGCCTAGTTGCAGGATGTAGCCTAGTTGCAGGATGTAGCCTAGTTGCAGGATGTAGCCTAGTTGCAGGACGTAGCCTAGTTGCAGGATGTAGCCTAGTTGCAGTATGTAGCCTAGTTGCAGTACGTAGCCTAGTTGCAGGATGTAGCCTAGTTGCAGTATGTAGCCTAGTTGCAGTACGTAGCCTAGTTGCAGGATGTAGCCTAGTTGCAGGATGTAGCCTAGTTGCAGGATGTAGCCTAGTTGCAGGATGTAGCCTAGTTGCAGTACGTAGCCTAGTTGCAGTACGTAGCCTAGTTGCAGTACGTAGCCTAGTTGCAGTACGTAGCCTAGTTGCAGTACGTAGCCTAGTTGCAGTACGTAGCCTAGTTGCAGTACGTAGCCTAGTTGCAGGATGTAGCCTAGTTGCAGTACGTAGCCTAGTTGCAGTATGTAGCCTAGTTGCAGGATGTAGCCTAGTTGCAGGATGTAGCCTAGTTGCAGTATGTAGCCTAGTTGCAGGACGTAGCCTAGTTGCTGGATGTAGCCTAGTTGCAGGACGTAGCCTAGTTGCAGGACGTAGCCTAGTTGCAGTACGTAGCCTAGTTGCAGTATGTAGCCTAGTTGCAGTACGTAGCCTAGTTGCAGTACGTAGCCTAGTTGCTGGACGTAGCCTAGTTGCTGTACGTAGCCTAGTTGCAGTACGTAGCCTAGTTGCAGTATGTAGCCTAGTTGCAGTATGTAGCCTAGTTGCAGGATGTAGCCTAGTTGCAGGATGTAGCCTAGTTGCAGGATGTAGCCTAGTTGCTGTATGTAGCCTAGTTGCAGTATGTAGCCTAGTTGCAGGATGTAGCCTAGTTGCTGTACGTAGCCTAGTTGCAGGATGTAGCCTAGTTGCAGTATGTAGCCTAGTTGCAGTATGTAGCCTAGTTGCAGGATGTAGCCTAGTTGCAGGACGTAGCCTAGTTGCAGTATGTAGCCTAGTTGCAGTACGTAGCCTAGTTGCAGGATGTAGCCTAGTTGCAGGATGTAGCCTAGTTGCAGGATGTAGCCTAGTTGCAGTACGTAGCCTAGTTGCAGTATGTAGCCTAGTTGCAGTATGTAGCCTAGTTGCAGGATGTAGCCTAGTTGCAGTATGTAGCCTAGTTGCAGTACGTAGCCTAGTTGCTGTATGTAGCCTAGTTGCAGGATGTAGCCTAGTTGCAGGATGTAGCCTAGTTGCAGGATGTAGCCTAGTTGCAGGATGTAGCCTAGTTGCAGGATGTAGCCTAGTTGCAGGATGTAGCCTAGTTGCAGTATGTAGCCTAGTTGCAGTATGTAGCCTAGTTGCAGTATGTAGCCTAGTTGCAGTAGTGGCCTAGTTGCAGTGCGTAGCCTAGTTGCAGGATGTAGCCTAGTTGCAGGATGTAGCCTAGTTGCAGTATGTAGCCTAGTTGCAGTACGTAGCCTGGTTGCAGTACGTAGCCTAGTTGCAGTACGTAGCCTAGTTGCAGTAAGTAGCCTCGGGCTGTGCGTCTTAGCCTGCGTGCCAGTCAGTGTAGCCTCAGCGCGGCAGTTGCAGTATGTAGCCTAGTTGCAGTACGTAGCCTAGTTGCAGGATGTAGCCTAGTTGCAGGATGTAGCCTAGTTGCAGGATGTAGCCTAGTTGCAGTACGTAGCCTAGTTGCAGGTAGCCTAGTTGCAGGATGTAGCCTAGTTGCAGGATGTAGCCTAGTTGCAGTATGTAGCCTAGTTGCAGTACGTAGCCTAGTTGCAGTAGGTAGCCTAGTTGCAGTATGTAGCCTAGTTGCAGTTGCCTAGTTGCTGTATGTAGCCTGGTTGCAGTATGTAGCCTGGTTGCTGTACGTAGCCTAGTTGCAGTATGTAGCCTAGTTGCGGATCATGTAGCCTAGTTGCAGTATGTAGCCTAGTTGCGGATGCAGCCTAGTTGCAGTATGTCTAGTTGCAGTATGTAGCCTAGTTGCAGGATGTAGCCTAGTTGCCGGATGTAGCCTAGTTGCGGGACGTAGCCTAGTTGCGGTATGTAGCTAGTTGCTGTTGTAGCCTAGTTGCGTATGTAGCCTAGTTGCAGTATGTAGCCTAGTTGCAGGATGTAGCCTAGTTGCCGGATGTAGCCTAGTTGCGGATGTAGCCTAGTTGCAGTACGAGCCTAGTTGCAGATGTAGCCTAGTTGCAGTGTAGCCTAGTTGCATGTAGCCTAGTTGCAGGATGTAGCCTAGTTGCAGTATCGTAGCCTAGTTGCGTACGTAGCCTAGTTGCAGTACGTAGCCTAGTTGCATGATGTAGCCTAGTTGCAGTATGTAGCCTAGTTGCAGATCGTAGCCTAGTTGCAGACGAGCCTAGTTGCAGACGCAGCCTAGTTGCAGTACGTAGCCTAGTTGCAGTACGTAGCCTAGTTGCAGTACGTAGCCTAGTTGCAGTATGTAGCCTAGTTGCAGTATGTAGCCTAGTTGCAGTACGTAGCCTAGTTGCAGTACGTAGCCTAGTTGCAGTACGTAGCCTAGTTGCAGTAGTAGCCCTAGTTGCAGTATGTAGCCTAGTTGCAGTATGTAGCCTAGTTGCAGGACGTAGCCTTGTTGCAGGATGTAGCCTAGTTGCAGTATGTAGCCCTAGTTGCTGTATGTAGCCTGGTTGCAGTATGTAGCCTTGTTGCTATGTGCCTAGTTGCAGTATGTAGCCTGTTGCTGTATGTACTGTTGTGTATTCCTGTTGCGTATGTCTAGTTGCGATGTAGCCTAGTTGCAGTATGTAGCCTGGTTGCTATGTAGCCTGTTGCGGTTGTAGCCTAGTTGCGATGTAGCCTAGTTGCAGGATTAGTGTTGCGGGATGTGTTTGCAGTATGTAGCCTAGTTGCTGTTTCCTTTGCATTCTAGTTGATCTAGCCTCGGTTGCTTTTCTTTCGTATGTAGCCTAGTTGCTGTATGTAGCCTAGTTGCGGATGTAGCCTAGTTGCAGTATGAGCCTAGTTCGATGTAGCCTAGTTGCGGGATGTAGCCTAGTTGAGGATTAGTCTAGTTGCAGTGCTAGCCTAGTTGCAGTATGTAGCCTGGTTCCAGTATGTAGCCTTTGCAGTATAGCCTAGTTGCAGGTGCTGGTTGCAGTATGTTCTAGTTGCAGTATGTCTTTCTATGTAGCCTAGTTGACTGTATGTATCCTGTTGCTGATCTACTATTGCTATGTATCTGTTGCTTTTCCTGTTGCAATGTATCCTAGTTGCAGGATTACCTTTGCTCGATTTAGTTGCGGATCTATTGTCCTGGTTGCAGGATTTCCTGTTGCAGATTAGCTAGTTGCATTTTGTTGCATATTATAGTTCTTGCTTAGTTGCAGGATTCTAGTTGCAATACTGTTGCAGTATTCCTAGTTGCATATTATGTTGGACCTCCTTTGGATGTAGCCTGGTTGCATTCTGGTTCATATTTTGCTTACTCTATTGCATATTAGCCTAGTTGCTTATGTCTGTTGCTTCCTAGCCTATTGCAGTACGTCCTTTGCTTGTAGCCTATTGCAATTATCCTTGGTTGTCCTATTGCATAGTTTTTATCCTTTTTTCGTCGCCTACTGGCGGGAGCTGTGCATGTGGATGAGGTGTCACACCTCATGTGGATTTGTTGATGCTTATGTAAGTAATTTCTTAAACAGTGAAAGTAATTAGCATATTCAATACTATTCGTCTATTTTATTTTTGATAAATTTGTTTATTGCATTAATTTTTTTGGGGTATTTGAATTTCACGATCGTCTCTAAGAGTGACCAAGTCGCAGCGTGTGAAACAAACATGACTTTAATAAGTTAAAATACAACCAAACAAAACACCACTCGTGAAGTCCACAGATACACTACTGAAAACAAAACCCCCCAACACCCGGGAAAAACATACAGTTTCAAATATGGCTCCCAATCAGACATTCCACATAATCTTACCTCTATTGTCACTCCCCACAAACCAAAAATACAACACATAGACAACCCAACCAGAAGAACACAACAAGCCACCCCTGGCTCAACACTACAAGTCCGGCAGCCAGAGCGTGACAAGTACCCCCCTAAGCGCGGACTGCACCCGCCTCAAAACCATCCAACAGGGAGGGCTGGTGCATTTCCTCCTCGGACGGCTCCGGCTCGTTACCACCACCCTTCCTCAATCCCCTCCCTCTCTACCTCTGATCTACTGCTCTTGTTTACTCCTGATCCGCGCACCCCTGGCGGCGCGTGGGAGGCGGGAGCGCACCACCCTGGCTACTCGCACCCTTGGCTTATGCGTGGGCCGACGAGACCTCACCAGGCTGCCGACTTCGCATCCCTTGGCTTGAGTGCGAGTGCGGGAATGGGCTGGATCAGGCTGGCGGCTCGCACCCTTGGCTTGGTGCGAGTGCTGGCGAGCTGCGACCAGGCTGGCGACTCGCACCCCTGGCTTGGTGCGATGCAGCGCGGGCTGGACCGGGCTGGCGACTCGCACCCCTGGCCCGTGCGGGGTAGCAGGGCCGCTGACCTACAACTTCGCACCCCTGTTGGTGCGAGTGGCAAACGGCTGACCGGCTGTACTCGCACCCCTGGCCCGTCGAGTAGCAGGGGGCCGGGCTGGACCAGGACTGGCTGACTCGCACCCCTGGCCTAGTGCGAGTGGCAGGAACTCAGGCCGGGTCGGGCCTGCCTCCGTAGGTTTTCCGAGTGGCAGAACGGCCCGACCTGGCGCGCTACACCGTGGGCTTGGTGCGTGGAGCAGGGACAGGCGGGCTGGGCTGGCGCCACTAGCCGGGTGCTGAGCAGGGACCGGCCGGGCTGGGCTGGCCCACACACGTGGCTTGGTGCGTGGAGCAGGGACGGCCCGGGCTGGGCTGTCGACCGCCCATGTGCGTGGAGCAGGAACAGGCCGGGCGGGGCTGGCGCGCTCACCGTGAGGCTTAAGTGCGTGGCGGAACAGGCCTGGCCGGCTGCTTCGAGCGCCCGCCGTGGGTTTAGTGCCAGTGGCAGGAACAGGCCGGACCGGACTGTGGAGGCGGATAGGAACTTAAAAGCCCCAACCCGTCCTGGCTGAATCCTACCTTCACACACTCTGTTTAGGCATCCCGGCTAGGCTGTGTACCCTCTACGACCGTACACTGAGCAGATATCCGGACCGCGGAGAGGCACTGAACCCGAGCGTTAGCGCCTCGTCCTGGCTGCATACTCGCCTCGACACGTGCGGGGTGCTCGCGACGTACAGGTCTTGCGGACCACTCCGTGGCACAGTCCGCTGCTCCCTCCGCAAACCTTCCCCGTCCCATGCTGCCCTGCCTGAGTGGGAAGTTGGTTCCCATCTCCATCCAGTCTCGCCAATCCTGCCTTCTGGCCCACCCCGGTGGCCTCCTCTCCAAATCCCCTGTGGCACCTCCTGCTGCCAGCCCCCATACCATGTCCCCCAATTTTTCTTTTGGGTTCCTCTCGTCCGTCCGACGATGGCCCTGCTGAGCCGTTGCTCCTCTCTCGCCAGGGCCTTAACCCTACCCCAAGGTCCCTTGCCCCCGAGCATGTCCTCCCAGGACCACAATTTGCCCACCTGGGCCACTCGCCAGCCTCTCTAACTCACCCTTCCTGGCCTTCCTCCCATGTCCAGTCTCCTTGCTCCCGGACACGCTGCTTGGTCCTTTTATGGTGGGTTTTTCTGTCACGATCGTCTGGGTAAAGAGTGGACCCAGGCGCAGCGTGTGAAACAAACATGACTTTAATAAGTTAAAAAGTACAACCAAACAAACACGACTTGTGAAGTCACAGTGACACTGACTGAAAACGGAACAAAAACCCACAACAGCCAAGGGAAAACATAAAGTTTAAATATGGCTCCCAATCAGAGACAACGAGCTCAACACTTTACAAAGTCCCGGAGCCAGAGCGTGACAAGAATGCACTAAATTACATTGTATTTTAGAGCTCTGTTGAGCCATGGAAGATTCTCAAATCCATAAGACGTGTTATGCTGGGGATTTTAGGTTGTGGGTAGAGGGAGGGGTGTCGCTTCCATTTACACCAATTGCAGTCAGCTCCTGGGAGTAGAGCGTTTGTTGTCCTGAGTTTGCAATCACTGGGAGGGGGTAGGTTGTTTTTCCACCTGACCAGGGTATCCCACCTCTGTCTTTTGATGTACCATGATCCACAGTACTCGGCTGATAATGGGACACCTCCGAGTCAGCTTAGTGACCTTGTTAAGCAGATTGGTTCAGAGATAGGATAATCTATCAGAGCGAGTTTACTGCAGCCTGGGGTTTCAAGTCTTTCTCCTGCCCGTCCCCCTCACTAACCCCAGCAGTTTCCCCTGCCTGAGCAGTGTGGGTCAACCTTTATTGATGCAATCATTTTGGAAGTCAACCAAGCTGAATCTGGTTGTGAAGTCAGATGTTAGTGCTCCACCTCTTTTAGGGGTGATGGCTCAGATAAGTACTCTGTCCTGGAGTGGGAGGAGTTAATGGAAGTCTAGCCTAGAGAAGAGGGGTTACACTGGATCTGGGAATGTTGGGAGGTGATGTCTCAGGCTCATGGGGAGGCACGGGATGTGACCAAAGTCTGGAAGCGAACAACCTTGTTGTCACAGATGTTAAGGCGTTGTTCAGAGTGTTTTCAAGCAACACTTTGGGGATACTGTCTGCTCCAGGTATGCCATTAGCTTCGATTTCTATTCAATCAAACCATATGCTAATGAGGTCCAATAGATTTCTGGATTAGGCTTAACAAAGCTGCAGAGGCAGCCGAACAGTACCTTGTGAGTGAGGGCAGGACCTTACCCAATCAGTGCTCAGAGTTGGCAGTCATGTTTGTACGCAACTGTCCTGATAAAGAGTTGGCCCAAGTGTTCAAGAGCAAACCCATTCGTGACTGGACAGCCAGTGAGGTACAGGATCGGTTGGATGAACTGTTAAGGGAACGTAAAGCATGTAGAACACAACTTTCACAGCAGGTTGCTGCTGTTTTTGACTGCCCTCAGGAGGAGTGGGTCCTGTGAAAAGACCTAATGTGTCATCTTTTTCTCAATGTGGCCGTGAACCAGACCAGGCACCATCTGTATCTGAGGGTGGGACATTAAAGAAAGTTTTGACTTTGTTAGAGAAGGCTCTGGTCAGCAATACTCATTCTGTGAGTGGCGCAGTGGTCTAAGGCACTACATCGCAGTGCTAAGCTGTGCCACTAGAGATCCTGGTTCGAATGCAGGCTCTGTCGTAGCCGGCCGAGACCGGGAGACCCATGGGGCGGCGCACAATTGGACCAGCGTCGCCTAGGGTAGTGGAGGGAATGGCTGGCTCAGTTCGTAGAGCATGGTGTTTGCAACGCCAGGGTTGTGGGTTCGATTCCCACGGGGTATGAAAAAAAAGTAACGTATGCACTAACTGTAAGTCGCTCTGGATAAGAGTGTCTGCTAAATGACTTAAACATGTTAAATGTAGAGGGCCCCGTAAACAGTTCCACAAACGTCCAGCATGAGTGTGCTGTCTGTGGAATCACTAATCACTGGACCAAAGCTCACTGTCAGATGCACCAGCTGTGCGTCAAGTGCTTTTCTCCAGGCCACATGAGCTTTGACTGTAGTGAGGCTGGGCAGCGACAGAACCCTGGATGTGGACAGACTGGCAGGTCTCAGGAAAACTAGAAAGCCTCCGTTCTGAGGGAGGGCAATGTGGGGTATTCTTATTTTTCCTCCACTGATGATGATATCCAATCTGTTTATTCTTACTTTTGTGAGTTCTTACCCAAGAACAACACAGTCATTTTTCAGAACACAATCAGAATGACAGTTTGTTTTACCCCACTATGCTAGTACAGGATAAAGTTGAGCTGAAGGGGATGTTAGATAGTGGGTCCATGTCTACTACTCTGCGCGCAGATATTGTACCTGGGTCGAGGAGGCAGGAGTGGTAGAGGGGAACTTTCTAGCTCCTTCAGACATTATCCTGGTGGGTTGTGGTGGGAACAAACTAGCCCAGTGGGCATGTGTGACTTAAAAATTCAACTTTATGGCTTCTGTTATGTAGTCCCAGTGCTTATTGTTGATGGGCAGGTTGATGAATTCATTGTGGGCACTAATGTGTTGAAGTCTCTGATTAGACAGTTCAAATCAAATGACAGCTACTGGCGGGTGGCGGGTACACCAGGTTCCTCTAGCCAGTGTGATGTCAAATCTGGAGAGATGGAGAGGAGACTCCATCCCAGATAAAGTGGGCACCATTAAGTTGAAGAGAGCAGTAACGCTCCAACCCATGCGTGAGCATCTGGTGTGGGGCCGCCTACCCCCAAAGACAAAACTCTCTTTGGGCAGTACTGTTGTTGTCGAGCCCAGCACGTCTCGTTGTGTGAATCGACACATACTAGTGGGGGAGAGTAGTTACGCCTCTGTGGGGGATGGATGGCTTCCTGTGAAGATTGTGAATCCAACAACATCGCCAGTTACCCTGAGACGAAATGCTAAAGTGGCGGATGTGTACCCTTGCATTGCATTGGAGTATTTTAATGATGTCAAGCAGCAAGCAGCTCATCAGAATGTGGCAAAGGCTCAATGTGACAGATCACATGGCAGTCTGACAGCTAAGAGTTCAGTTGGTGGCAGTGTAGATAATGGCAACAGTACACTGAGGAATCTTGGACTTCAAGGCCTGTCTGTTGAGGAGTGTCCAGTTTCACAGTTCTGGAAAGATAAACTTGTCAACTTAATTGGGAAGTATGACACAGTGTTCTCTAGACATAGCCCCTAGATTGTGGCGAGGCAAAGGAGTTCTGCCTTCGCATACGGCTGACTGATGACCGCCCATTTCGATGACCTTATCGTAGGCTGTCTCCAGCTCATTACCAAAAACTCTGGGAAACACTGGATGATATGGAGGAAAAGGAAATCGTCAGAAAATCCAGCAGCGAGTATGCCTCACCATTGGTGCTGGTATGGAAAAAGAATGGGGACTTGCGCCTATGTACTGACTTCAGGTGGTTAAATGCCCGCACAGTAAAGGATGCTCATCCCCTGCCTCATCAGGCTGATGTACTGGCCGCGCTGGGAGGTAATGCCTTCTTCAGCACAATGGATTTGACGTCAGGGTATTACAACGTGCCCCTGCATGAAGAGGACAAGAAATACACTGCCTTTTCCTCCGAGTACAATCGGTTACCTCAGGGCCTCTGCAACAACCCGGCTACTTTTATGAGAATGATGCTGACCATCTTTGGTGACCAAAACGTTCTAAGTCTCCTTTGTTACTTGGATGATCTGATGGTTTTTGCTAAGACAGAGGAAGAGAGTCTGCAGAGACTTGAGATGGTTTTTCAGCGGTTGCAGGAGCACAACCTTAAACTGTCTCCGTCTCAAGTGCAAGTTTCTGAGGAGGTCTGTAAAAGGTTTTTGGGCCACATCATTTCTCAGGAGGAGTGTAGCCACGGACCCTGCTAAAGTTCAAACCATATTGAATGTGACTGAGAGTGAGATAATGGAAGCTGATGGTGTCACACTGTCTCCTATCAAAATAGGTTATTTCCTTGGTATGGTAGTATACTATCAGCACTACATTGAGAATTGTTCCATGGTTGCTAGGCCATTGTTTCAGCTAACTACAGGTCAGAAGAAGCCTAGGAGGCAAGGGTAGGAAGAGTGATGTATGCACTCATAATGATGTATGCACTCACTAACTGTAAGTCGCTCTGGATAACAGCGTCTGCTAAATGACTAAAAATGTAAAATAAAAATGATATCCAGTACATACAGTGGGGAGAACAGTATTTGATACACTGCCGATTTTGCAGGTTTTCCTACTTACAAAGCATGTAGAGGTCTGTAATTTTTATCATACGTACACTTCAACTGTGAGAGACGGAATGTAAAACAAAAATCCAGAAAATCACATTGTATGATTTTTTAAGTAATTAATTTGCATTTTATTGCATGACATAAGTATTTGATACATCAGAAAAGCAGAACTTATTATTTGGTACAGAAACCTTTGTTTGCAATTACAGAGATCATACGTTTCCTGTAGGTCTTGACCAGGTTTGCACACACTGCAGCAGGGATTTTGGCCCGCTCCTCCATACAGACCTTCTCCAGATCCTTCAGGTTTCGGGGCTGAGATCCCCAAAGCCTACAAGAATTCTGATAGTGAAACTCCACTCAGCTGGGATGGTGCTGTGCCTGATGTTGTTAACTTGGTTGAAGATGCTTTGTCAGTCTGGTCTGTGACAATCTACCAGGATTCTGATCAGTCGTCTGACACTACTAGTGTTGAGTCGGAAATTGAAAGTGTGCTGGCTCCGGATATGCTGATCTGTAGTACTCCCCCAACCTGAGGTTAGACCTTTGAGCACGGTTGGTGCTGTCCGTGACATTCCTGCTAGGTTTTTGGGTGAGGGTGTTCGGACTAGACTAGGTAGATTTATTAATCCAGTGAATAGGCTAATCCAAACTATGTCTACACAGGAAATGAAACAATTCTTGGTTTCTCAGTGACGGTAGGATATTGCCTACCTTTTCTTTGTTGTGTGTATGTGGTAATCTAAGTGGGTCTTAGAGTGATTTGTGGGTTTGTCTAATATTTTTTGACAATTAATGTAACTTTGTGTGTAGTTCATCAGCATAAAATGTATTTGGCATTTTTGTATAGGGTTGAATAAGGGATTAGCTACCTCTTATTTTTCCTAATCCTTAGATTATAGATGGATAGCTTTCCAGCTGATCGACATTTGTGGGTCTAGAATTAAGGGACTACACTGGGTTACTCTGTCGCCCTGTGGGTGTGAAATGTTTTTTTTCTTTCTTTGCTTTGTTACCTTCGAGGTAATGTGTTTTGTTTTGTGTTTATAATCTAGTGTAAAACAGTAGGGGTGAATGTAGTAGTGTGATGTTGTTCCCCTAGATTATGCACCAAGTTGCACACAAGGACAGTTCAACTAGGCCAGGTCAAGAGGGGATGTTAATAAGTTAATAATAATAATAATAATAATAATAATAATATTCAATGTGGTTTTTATTTAATTACAGCTGCATAGATAATGTATTTTTTGGTGTACAAACATTTTTATATATCTATATTGCAAATACACCTAATTGTAAAAGTTTTGTATATTTTGGTTTGGTCCATTGCGGGTTATCTGTATTTATGTACCCTGTTATTGTTCTCTTTGCCTGTCCTTCAACTAGCAAGGTATGTTGTCCTTGGCGCCGTAATTTGTCAATATAAAACTGTGGTAAAGTTACACAAAAGTTCTGTTACGCAACTATAGGTTTTGTTACAATGTGGACAATATAAAGATTTATGTTAACAATTTTCACCAAGCTCGCTAATTTGGGTACCTATTGTAACTCGGGAGTATTTGGGTCAGTGTTTGAGTGAGTTTCTATGTGCTCACGCAGGTGCCCGAGAGCTGTGGCTGCACCAAGGGCTAACCTATTGTGTGTTGTCTCTTCGTGTACAGGTATGTCTTTTATTTTGTCAGAATTATGTTGTATATCATTTTACTTGTATTGTATAGTGTGTTGTTAGGCACTGAATGTGTGCATGCAGCACCTGTTCTCTTTTGCCTGACCTTCAACTAGCAAGGTGCCCGAGAGCTGTGGCTGCACCAAGGGCTAACATCATTTTTTTTGTCTCTTCGTGTGCAGGTCGAATAAAAATTATCCAACCATCAGAATTCCAGTTGTGGCAGTGTCCTAATTAAAAGTACACAACGCAGAACGAACCACGCTACATATGCATAATGATGTAGTAAACAACATCGCTCTGCGTGGGAACTTTTGGTGGGGGGGAAGTAGCCTTTATAAGTCTCCATGGTGGGTAAAGACCATCACTTCGTTGTCTTGTTGGGAATAGTAATAATTTGTGACAGTACGCATTGTATTAGTCTAACGGTTGTTTTTTAATTTAGTTTCTCACATTAAACAGACATTTGAGAAGGATTTGAGAAGCGAATTGCTTGCAGTTGTACCTATGACACACAGACACACTAAAGCTGTACAGTGTAGTTAGAAAAGTCAATTTACATTATTTGCAGATGTGTTCCCTTTTATTTACAAATCGAAAAATGTAACATTTGAAATGAATGTGGCAGAATAGTTAAGCATAGAGTTCCTGTGGGAGTCTTCTCCTTCAGTCTTTTTGCCTCCTATGCCTCGTTTCCTATTAGATGGGATTTTCCCAATGCCAAGTTCACCTGAGACAGCCGCTATCCAGTGTCATGTGTTGCTGAATTACAGATCTCGCTATCCCAATGTCGCTGCTGTCCATGGTGCTGAAATATCCAATCTCGGCTATTTGCATAAATAGGACCATCCACACTTGACACCACACACACAAGTTAATGCTAATATCACACACACACTTTTGAACATTGCACAACTTGCAACAAGACACTGAAACAGCACTTAATTTCAAGTTTGTTTGTTTCTGAATAAAGATGCGAAGAATGAAATCAATGTGTGGAAGGAGATTGGACAATGTATAGGCATTCCCTATAGCTGTATTTGACTGGAGCATGATCAGATTGCTTTGTTTCAGCCAGAATGGAAATTTGGTCTGAGAAACTATGTCCATTATAGCATGACTATTTCAGACAGAATTCACTTCATATTGTCTGTAAAAATATAAATAAGAGCTAACTCTCTCTCCTCTGCTCTTGTCCTTCTAGACCTGTCTGCTGCCTTTGATACTGTGAACCATCAGATCCTCCCTCTCCACCCTCTCCGAGCTGGGCATCTCCGGCGCGGCTCACTCCTGGATTGCGTCCTACCTGACCGGTCGCTCCTACCAAGTGGCGTGGCGAAAGCTGTCTCCGCACCACGTGCTCTCACCACTGGTGTCCCCCAAGGCTCAGTTCTAGGCCCTCTCCTTTTCTCCCTATACACCAAGTCACTTGGCTCTGTCATATCCTCACATGGTCTCTCCTATCATTGCTACGCTGACGATACACAACTAATCTTCTCCTTTCCCCCTTCTGATAACCAGGTGGCGAATCGCATCTCTGCATGTCTGGCAGACATATCAGCATGGATGACGGATCACCACCTCAAGCTGAACCCTGGCAAGACGGAGCTGCTCTTCCTCCCCGGGAAGGACTGCCCGTTCCATGATCTCGCCATCACGGTTGACAACTCCGCTGTGTCCTCCTCCCAGAGTGCGAAGAGCCTAGGCGTGACCCTGGACAACACCCTGTCGTTCTCCGCCAACATCAAGGCGGTGACCCGCTCCTGCAGGTTCATGCTCTACAACATTCGGAGAGTACGACCCTGCCTTACACAGGAAGCGGCACAGGTCCTAATCCAGGCACTTGTCATCTCCCGTCTGGACTACTGCAACTCGCTTGTTGGCTGGCCTCCCTGCCTGTGCCATTAAACCCCTACAACTCATCCAGAATGCCGCAGCCCGTCTGGTGTTCAACCTTCCCAAGTTCTCTCACGTCACCCCCCTCCTCCGCACACTCCACTGGCTTCCAGTTGAAGCTCGCATCCGCTACAAGACCATGGTGCTTGCCTATGGAGCAGTGAGGGGAACGGCACCTCTGTACCTTCAGGCTCTGATCAGTCCCTACACCCAAACGAGGGCATTGCGCTCATCCACCTCTGGCCTGCTGGCTCCCTTCCTCTGCGGAAGCATAGTTCCCGCTCAGCCCAGTCAAAACTGTTCGCTGCTCTGGCACCCCAATGGTGGAACAAGCTCCCTCACGACGCCAGGACAGCGGAGTCACTCACCACCTTCCGGAGACATTTGAAACCCCACCTCTTTAAGGAATACCTGGGATAGGATAAAGGAATCCTTCCCCCCAATTGTAAAGTGGTTATCCCACTGGCTATAGGGTGAACGCACCAATTTGTGAGTCGCTCTGGCTAAGAGCGTCTGCTAAATGACGTTAATGTGCCCTTGAGCAAGGCACTTAACCCTAATTGCTCCTGTAAGTCGCTCTGGATAAGAGCGTCTGCTAAATGACTAAAATGTAAATGTAAATGTAAATAAGGCAATGTTTATATGACCCCCTTTCAAACATTCACATATGTATCATTTTCTTGCAGATATACAGTGCATTCAGAAAGTATTCATACCCCTTAACTTATTCCACATGTTGTTTTCTTACAGCCTGAATTCAAAATGGATTCAATTATAATATTTTCTCTCACGCAGCTACATACAATACCCCATAATGACAAAGTGAAAACACGTTTTTGAAATTTTTGCAAATGTATTGGAAATGAAATACAGAAATATCTCATTTATATAAGTATTCACACCCCCTGAGTCGATTAAAGCTGTGTCTTTCCGGGTAAGTCTCCAAGAGCTTTGCACAACTGGATTGTAAAATATATGCAATATACATTATATAGACAGCCATTTTTTTTTTGCCATAAGTTTTCAAGCCGAATTAAGTCAAAACTGTAACTAAGCCACTCAGGAACATTCAATGTCATCTTGGTAAGCAACTCCAGTGAATATTTGGCCTTGTGTTTTAGGTTATTGTCCTGCTGAAGAGGGAATTTGTCTCCCAGTGTCTGTTGGAAAGCAGACTGAACCAGGTTTTCCTCTAGGATTCTGACTGTACTTAGCTCTATTCCGTTTCTTTTTATCCTAAAAAAGTATCTAGTCCTTGCCAATGACATGCATACCCATAACATGATGCAGCCACCACCATGCTTGGAAATATGAAGAGTGGTACTCAGTGATGTGTTGTGTTGGATTTGCCCCAGACATTACACTTTGTATTCAGGACATAAAGTTAATTTATTTGCCACATTATTTGCAGTTTTACTTTAGTGCCTTATTGCAAACACAATGCATGTACAGGTTTCCTTCTTTTACAGACATTTAGCAGACGCTTAGACATTTAGCAGACGCTCTTATCCAGAGCGACTTACAGTTAGTGAGTGCATACTCTGTCAATTAGGTTAGTATTGTGGAGTAACTACAATGTTGATGATTCATCCTCAGTTTTCTCCTATCAAAGCCATTAAACTTTCTAACTGTTTTAAAGCCACCATTGGCCTCATGGTGAAATCCCTGATAGTTTTCCTTCCTCTCCGGCAGCTGAGTCAGAAAAGGACGCCTGTATTTTTGTAGTGACTGGGTGTATTAATACACCATCCAAAGCGTAATTAATACCTTCACCATGCTCAAAGGAATATTCAATGTCTGCTTTAATTGTACCCATCTACCAAAAGGTGCCCTACTTTGTGAGGCATTGGAAAACCTCCCTGGTCTTTGTGGTTGAATCTATGTTTCAAATTCACTGCTGGACTGAGGGACCTTATAGATAATTGTATGTGTTGGGTACAGAGATTATGTAGTCGTTTGAAAATCACTATTATTGCACACATAGTGAGTCCATCTAACTGATTATGTGACTTGTTAAGCACATTTTACTCCTGAGATTATTTAGGCTTGCCATAACAAAGGGGTTGAAAACTAATTGATTAGATTACTAGATACTAGACTCTGTCAATATGTTTTTGGAAGAGGCTCTGCATTTCTTGCATACACATCATATATTTATGTAAGGATTATGACGACCTTCTAAACAGGACAAAGCTGTTTATGTGTGTTCCCTTGTCTCCACTGTCACCACATCCCTCGATGTGTGCAAACAGAGCATCTATATCAGGGATGGGCAACTCCAGTCCTCGGGACCTGATTGGTGTTACACTTGTTCCCCAGCCCCAGCTAACACATTTGACTCTAATAATCAAGTACTCATGGGCTTCAGTTTAGAATGCAATAAGTTTAATCAGCTGTGTTTGCTAGGGATGGGGAAAAAGTGTGACACCACTCCGACCCCCAAGGACTGGAATTGTCCATGCCTGATCTATATGGTAGGACCAGTACCAGATTAATATGGAGGCGAAAGAAACGCACACCTATTTAGGGGAGGTGCTGGCTATCGGAGTAGAACACTTGAAAAAGAAAAGGAGAGCCGACACTCTAGAGCTCAGATGCAATAATTTAATAACTTAATAACCAACGTCAGGATACCCTGATGAAGACAGCTTGTCTGTCGAAACTTTGGTTATTAGGTTATTAAATGATTGCATCTGAGCTCCTAGAGTGTGCAGAAAAAGTGTGACACCACTCTGATCTAAAGTGTGTCCATCCCTGATCTATATGGTAGGAACAGTACCAGACCTGAATGAATGTGTCTGTTTTGAATATTCACGGAGACAGAATGATGTGGTTGATAGCAGAGACGTCATGCCCAAAGGGGGGCACAGGGTCACCTGCCCCCTCAGATTTGTGATGTTTAAATTTGTCTTGTTATTTTTTCTCTGTCATACTACTAACCATGAAGTTGGCTTTAGCTAGCCCAGATAGGATCCCATTCTCCCAACCTAATAACTACACTGAACAAAAATATTAACGCAATATGTAAAGTGTTGGTCCCATGTTTCATGAGCTGAAATAAAAGCGTGAAATATTTTGTTCTCACAAAAAGCTTATTTTTCTCAAATTGTGTGCACAAATTTGTTTACATCCCTGTGCGAGCATTTCTCCTTTGCCAAGATAATCCATCCACCTGACAAATATGGCATATCAAGAAGCTGATTAAACAGCATGATAATTACACAGGTGCACCTTGTGCTGAGGACAATAAAATGCCACTCTAAAATGTGCAGTTTTGTCACACAACACAATGCACAGATGTTTCAAGTTTTGAGGCAGCGTGCAATTGGCTTACGGACTGCAGGAATGTCCACCAGAGCTGTTAACAGATATGTTTATGTTAAATTCTCAACCATAAGCCAAGGCGGCTTTAGAGAATTTGGCAGTACTTCTAACTGGCCTCACGACTTCAGACCACTTGTAAAGCAGCGTATGGGCAAGCTGTTGGCTGATGTCAACGTTGTAAATGCTCCATGGTGGCAGTGGGGTTATGGTATGGGCAGGCATAAGCTACGGACAATGAACACAATTGCATTTATCGATGACAATTTGAATGCACAGATATACCGTGGGATAGTGTACGTGCACAAAGTGAGTTTGTAACATGTATATCATTCTTACTTGTTGTTCTTTATATTTACTACCATTGCCTATTGTAAGTTGCCTCTCTGTGTTTTACTGTGTTGTGTAATACTCCGCAGGTAGCATTATGCCATTAATACAGCCCTTCCTTTGTTAATAGCGTTGTTGCTCTACTTGTGCTATCAGATATTGTGCATATTCATTACCCCTGTTATCTGTCCATTACAGGACCACTATCATTCCACTACCTTTCCATGTCCATTTCATCCGTGTGTGTCAATAAAGTATCCTTGAATGTAACTCTGAGGTTGCCTTATTCCCCTCTTACCGGGGGAGGTGAAAGCGCAACCTGGTCTCAGAACATTTCGTATTATTCTGTATGTACAAAGCTGTGATCAAGGCAAAGGGTGGCTACTTTGAAGAATCTCAAATCTGAAATATATTTTGATATGTGTAACACGTTTTTGGTTACTACATGATGCCATATGTGTTATTTAATAGTTTTGATGTCTTCACTATTATTCTACAATGTAGAAAATACACAAGAAACAGAGGAGGAGAAACTATCCAACACTCTGGGAGAGAGAACGAGTGACCTCAGTCGAACTCACAGCCAGGAAGATGGGTTAGATACAGGAGAGGAGGAGGTTACCCCGGATGCCATCACCCCTGCTCCTGTGAACAAGGAATGAGAGGGGAAGCCTTCTAATCAGGCCAACGGGCAGGCGGAGCGAGAGGTCATAGTGATAGTGATTCACACCCAGAGAGAGACAGACAACCCATACAACCTCTTGGCTGAGATTAACCACACAGAGGTAGAGGCAGAGAGCCTTCAGGGCAAGCCAGTCAGCCTGCCTGCTCTGATCCTCAAGTCAATTGTATTTAAATTCATATTCATTAAAGATTTTTAGTCAAGACTTGAAAAGTGCCATTTATTTCAAATGATAATTATTCAGTGTCTGCAACCCTCAAGAACCAGGATGAGTCTGGGTTCCCCTTTAACTGGGCAAACACAACTATATATAGCATATTGTCATAGACTAGGCCGAAACGTTAATCTTTTAACCTTGCTTAAATAAAACAATGCATTTTTAATAGTGAGCAAGAGTTTTCTATGATGATTAAAGTTTTTTTGTCGCGCCCTCCACTTTTTTGTCAAATAATACATCTAAAAAAAATGTAATAAGTTAATTATTAAAAGCATTAAAATTGGGATTGGGATGTTTCCCACCTATTTATACAACCTACTCCATAAAGTTTAGAGAAATGTTCTGAAATTATTTAAGAATTAAACAAAAGAAAATCAGAATTGAAGGCAACTATAATGCAAAGAATTTAATGGTATATGGTTCAATCCTGTTTCTGGTCTAATTAATAATTAATATTGTTCCTCCTCTTCCTTGTGGCAAGCGCAGCAGCACACTGCCCTCCAAAGCCTGCAAAAAAAACGCTGGACTGCCCCGTTCCTCGCCCTGCATGGAACATCCAGGGTCACGTCCTTGGTGACGTGTGGGGTGACGTCCAGGGTGACCACAGCAACATCCTCTAGAAAGGGACAAAAGCGGGACAGAATGTAAATAAATGCAAACCATAGGTTCTAAACACTGGCCAGTTGAATGGGATCTTTTATTTCAGCTCATGAAACACGGGACCAACACTTTACATGTTATCATGATGAACGGCACCTGTCAGAGTGCTTTCTATAAGTCTTACTCACCTGCTTGGATGTCAGATGGCAGAGTGGCGTAGACGGCCACCATGAGAGGCTTTTCTTCAGGTGTGACGTCCACAACCTCCAAGATTGAAGAAGCAGGGTATGCATCTGTGTTAGGGGTGAGGTCCACAAGCTGCAGGTGGGAAGAAGCAGGATCTGCCTCTGTGTTTGGGGTGATGTCCACAACCTCTAGGTCGGAAGAAGCCGGGTCTGCATCTGTGTTAGGGGTGATGTCCACAAACTCCAGGTGGGAAGAAGCCGGGTCTGCCTCTGTGTTTGGGGTGATGTCCACAAGCTCCAGGTTGAAAGAAGCCGGGTCTGTCTCTGTGTTAGGGGTGGTTTCCACAACCTTCTGACAGGTAGAAGCCGGGTCTAACTCTGTGTTAGGGGTGATGACCACAAACTTCAGGTGGGTAGAAGCCGTATCAGCCTCTGTGTTAGGGGTGATGTCCACAAGCTCCTTGTGGGAAGAAGCCAGGTGTGCCTCTTTGTTAGGGGTGATGTCCACAACCTCCTGGTGGGAAGAAGCAAGGTGTGCCTCTTTGTTAGGGGTGATGTCCACAACCTCCAGGTGAGAAGAAGCCGGGTCTGCCTCTGTGTTAGGGGTGATGTCCACAACCTCCAGGTGGAAAGATGCTGGGTCTGCCTCTGAGTTATGGGTGATGTCAACAACCATACGGTGGGAAGAAGCCGGGTCTGCCTCTGTGTTTGGGGTGATGTCCACAAGCTCCTGATGGGAAGAAGCCAGGTGTGCCTCTGTGTTAGGGGTGATGTCCTCAACTTCCAGGTGGTAAGATACCGGGTCTGCCTCTGTGCTACGGGTTTTGTCAGCAACCTCCAGGTGGGAAGAAGCCAGGTGTGCCTCTGTGTTAGGGGTGATGTCCAAAACCACTATGTGGGAAGAAGCCGGGTCTTCCTCTCTGCTACGGGTGATGTCAACAACATCTAGGTGGGGAGAAGCTGGGTCAAACTCTGTGTTAGGGGTGAATCCCTCAACCTCCAGGTGGGCAGAAGCCGGGTCTTTCTCTGTGTTAGGGGTGATGTCCACAACCTCCGGGTGGGAAGAAGCTGGGTCTGCCTCTGTGTTATGGGGGATTTCCACAACCTCCAGGTGAGAAGAAGCCTGGTCTGCATCTGTGTTAGGGGTGACAATTAAAATCCTGATTGGATCTACTACTACAAGGCCCCAGGATGTCATGACAAAAGGCATCTGTCAGAGTGCTTTCTATGAGTGCTACTCACCTGCTTGGATATCAGCTGGTAGTGTGGCGGAGAAGGCCACCACTAGGACAGGGGGAACTCGCAGGGTGTCTGCAGTAGGCTGGAAGTAGCTTTTCACCTCGTCCGCCACAAAGGCACAGACAGAGCTCATAAAAAAGGGGGTCTTGAGGTCATCCAGGGAGAAGGACTGGCTGATTCTCCCGAGGATCGACCTCACAGAGTCAAAAGCAGCAGCCCGGGAGAAAGGGGTGTGAGGAGAAGAGGCCTTCAACGTGTTGGAGAGCTTCTCCCCTACGGCCACCACCATACTCACAGCCATCCCGGCTTAGGAGGATGGGGTGATCCGAATGGCCTTCCTCTGGCTGAAGCCACAGGGCCAGGAGGATCCTGGGCACCAGCTCCACCACCACCTGGGATGGGCTGAGCAGGTTGCTACAGGGCTTATTGGACAGCTTGTCCAGAATGCTCCTCACAGCTCTCTCCACGATGATGTGGACCTTGGGGTCGCTGAAATCAACAAAAAGCAGCAGAGAAAGCTAAACGATGTGCAATGTTCACACAGAGAACACTGCCCTAGTTATTTTCTGCATAGCTCCAGATGTGTAGATGAATGGAGCAAGCTGTATGCAGGGCAGTACATGGAACTCACATGTCAGCGCCAGCTGGAGAGGTGGTGTGCATAGAGCGTCGGAGCTTGCAGACAGCCTTGTGCTCCATGTCAATCATTTTTAGGCAGGTGTTTACTTCCCAGGTCTGCCGTAGGAAACAGGAAGTCCCATTAGTGTAATTTCACAACAGATATATTCTGCTGTACTGACTAGTTGTTGAAAGGCTAGAAAGGAGCTCACTGACTGATAGTCTAAGTCTCTAACTCTCATTCTCTTACCAGCCGAGCGAGTTCGTTCCCCTCCTCCAGGGTTTCCTTCCACACCCTTCAAATAAAACACAAAGCATTTCAACTTTCCTGGCTTCCTATTTATCTGTTGTTTATTTTACCCACACCTCCTGGAGTGCTGCTGGTGACAGAGAATGGCAGTGAAGGTGAGAGCTGACGTGGTACTCACCTCTCCCTAAGGGATTTTTTGCCCTGAGACACCAGCCAGTCGCTCATGTGCTCCATGGTGACATGGGGCGAGACCTGGCCTCGACTCTGGAGCAGCAGATAGTGGACCATGAACTTCTTCTGCAAGATGAGGTAAGGTGTGAGACCGTGCCACTAAAGACCATATAATGTGCTTTCAGAAGGGCCTCTCGCAACATTTCACAACTGCTCATGTCTCACAATTTGCAAGTGATATTAAAAACTCTTATGACCATCTTCTCTAAACTGTCTTGAAATAAAACTCTTGTTTTGGGATTAAATCTATCTATTTTTTCTGTGGTTACTGTTTTTGTGGGGTGAATCTTACCTGTTTATTGTAATATGCTTCCTCCCAGCAGGCCTGCAGAGTCTGAAAATAAAGGCTGCTTCTACAGAATTCCTTTGAAGATAATTAAAACAATTATGCTTTATTAGGTACATTATGCACAGGCATTTACAGTATGCCAAAAGGAATATCTCCTAAGATTACCTTAGTGGGACCATAAGTGAACTCAGGAATGCTCCCAACCCTATCCATGGTCAGAGGGGGACGAAATGCAGCGCTATAAATATACGGGATGCTCTAGAGATAACAGGAATGTCTTAAAGTCGCGAATGATCAATGCCTGTGGAGTCGTCCAATATGCTGCGCTGAGAATTGAGTTGTAGGCGATATTTGGATATGTTTGGAGCAATTTACATGTTTACATTCTATTGCCATGGAGAAATTGAGTTTCTAGAACCTGTTTTCTTCTATGTCTTTATTTCGTGAAATATTAAGATCTTTATTTTGTCATAATGTGTATATGAGGACGTTGGAGCCCGTTCCGATTCATGACGCGGTTATCCAGGTGCATGTTGCATAGACCTACTAATCCTACCTTGGCTTACAAGTTAAATTAAATTAGTATACATGCCTATACAAATCTATTGACCACATGTCAGCTTCCTGCTTCCCCTGTTTGTCTCCTGGCCTCTAGAGGTCAGCTGTGTTCCCCTTTGCCTTAGTTCTTCCTCATGTGTCCTAATTAGCTTATCCAGGTCACCTGTGCCTTGTTTCCCCTTGTGTATTTTAGCTGTGTGTTTTCCCCTTGTTTGTCACTTGGTTATTGCGTCCTGACTGTGTGTCTCCTGCTTTGTCTCACCGTGTCTGTCCTAGTAAGTTTTTGAAGTTATCTTTAGTTTGTTTTTTCTCCCCTCGTGGAGTTGTTTTGTTTTGCCTCCTGTTTTGTGAACATTAAATCTACTTGCCTGGAGTATTGCCTTGGGTGTTTCATTTGGGTCCTACAACATCTCCTCTGTGGCTAAGGGGTAGTACCCCCAGCTCTACACTTCTGAGACCGGAGTTCTAACCCGAATTGTGACACCACATCCATTTAAATCAATGATTGTCAATTGAAAATGTGGTAGTTGTGTTATCCTGTTGTGCGTGTCAGGGCTCCTCTTAAGCACGTTATTCCAATATTTCCTAGAATTGACGCAGGTTACACTTTTGCAAAACTACTAGGTTAAAAATAAGAGCATGAATGACAATAAAGGTATGACTTGAATTATATGTGTAGTAGTGTGATGTTGTTTCCCTAGATTATGCATCAAATTGCACACAAGGACAGTTCAAGTAGGCCAGGTCAAGAGGGGATGTTAATAAGTTAATAATAATAATAATTCAATGTGGTTTCTTTATTTAATTACAGCTGCATAGCTAATGTAATTTTTTTGGTGTACAAACATTTTTATGTATCTATATTGTAATTACACCTAATTGTAAAAGTTGTGTATATTTTGGTTTGGTCCATTGCGGGTTATCTGTATTTATGTACCCTGTTATTGTTCTCTTTTGCCTGTCCTTCAACTAGCAAGGTATGTTGTCATTGGCGCCGTAATTTGTCAATATAAAACTGTGGTAAAGTTACACAAAGTGCTGTTACGCAACTACAGGTTTTGTTACAATGTGGACAATATAAAGATGTATGTCAACAACTTTCACCGAGCTCGCTAATTAGGGTACCTATTGTAACTCGGGAGTATTTGGGACAGTGTTTGAGTGAGTTTCTATGTGCTCACGCAGGTGCCCGAGAGCTGTGGCTGCACCAAGGGCTGAGCTATTGTGTGTTGTCTCGTGGTGTGCAGTTATGTCTTTTATTTTGTCAGAATTATGTTGTATATCATTTTACTTGTATTGTATAGTGTGTTGTTAGGCACTGAATGTGTGCATGCAGCACCTGTTCTCTTTTGCCTGACCTTCAACTAGCAAGGTGCCCGAGAGCTGTGGCTGCACCAAGAGCTAACATATTGTGTGTTGTCTCTTCGTGTGCAGGTCGAATAAAAATTATCCAACCATCAGAATTCCAGTTGTGGCAGTGTCCTAATTACGTGACCTGCCGACTGGTCAGCTCAAGCCGACCGCCGGAGCTGTGCGTGTGGATGAGGTGCACGACCTGCGCATGTGAATTTGTTGATGGCTTACTGTAAGTGAATATATACTGTAAACAGTGAAAGTGAATGTAGCATATTCATTAGATACAGGTATTCGTGCTTATTTGTATGTTTTGGATGAATTTGTTTTTTGCATTTATTTTTTTTGGTATTTGAATGCACTAAATTACATTGTATTTTAGTGCTCTGTTGAGCCATGGAAGATTCTCAAATCCATAAAACATGTTATTCTGGGGATTTTAGTGTGGGTAGAGGGAGGGGTGTCCTTCCATTTACACCAATTGTACAGTCAGCTCCTGGGAGTAGAGCGTTTGCTAGTCCTGAGTTTGCAAGCACTGGGAGGGGTAGGCTGTTTGTTCCACCTGACCAGGGTATCCCACCTCTGTCTTTTGATGTACCATCATCCACAGTACTCGGTGATAATGGGACTAATCAAATGTTCTGGTCCTGTCCCCGTCTGGCAGATTATTTGTCCACTATTTAAAACCCTTTCTGAAGCATTTGATATAAAGTTGCAGCCTAGTGCAGAAATTGCTATTTTTGGAGTACCAAACAACAATCCTTCTCTGACCAATAGACAGCTAGATGCCATTGCCTTTGCCTCCCTGTTAGCCCGCAGAATGATTTTATTGGATTGGAAATCTATCAATCCTCCCTTAGCCTCTCTTTGGCTCAAAGATCTGAAGCTGTTCCTAAAATGAGAAAAAATGAAGTTACCATTCGAGGGTCAACCAACTCATTTTATTCCTCCTGGGACCCGATGATATCCTATTTTGAACAGCTCCAAACACTTCCTCCAGATTAGTACTCTTGGCCCCACCTTGAGACTACTGCTATATAGGCCTATAAAATCACTTAATCACCTGAAATTGTTAGGCTATTACATTTTTGCTTGAAGTAACGTTGTTGTATACTTTTGTTTTGTTTTCTGACATGTAACTCAATTACTTTCCCTTTCTTTTAAATGTGTTTGGAGGCATTCTGGGGGGGGGGGAGGTCAAAGGGGGGACTAAAAGGGGAGAAATGTACCATGTCTTTACATGTTATCTTTCATTCATTGTGAATACAAAATATATAATTTTAAAGGGAAGGCTTTGAAGCCAGATTTAGCGGATTTTGCTGTTTAGTTTTCCTCAACCTGTGTTTTGTTTCTCTCTCCTCTCCCTGTTAGATGGTGAGGCTGCTTCTCTCCAGAGGAGCCAACATTAATGCCTTTGACAAGAAGGATCGCCGAGCAATCCACTGGGCTGCTTACATGGGTGATGAGTTTACCACATCATTTACATTCTGACTAATGTCCTTTATACCAATGAATGAATGAATGAATGGACTGTGTGTTAGTCTCACAGCTCAGCTGTATGAGCCACGTCTAGTGTGTTATTATGTCAGAATCATGTACTAAGTAGGTTGATTTAGATGTTTTCAGTTGTACTAACATGATGTAGGTGTTGCTTATGGTGCTGTGTACCACTGTAAACTAATCTATCTCTCCCTCTCTCTGCCTATCTCTCTGTGTTTGTATCTCTGTTTCTCTCTTAACCCCCCTTACTATCTCCCTCCCCTCTCTCTCTTTTTTTTCTCTCTCCTCTCTCTCTCTCTCTCTCTCTCTCTCTCTCTCTCTCTCTCTCTCTCTATTTATCCCTCCCCCTCTCTCTCTACCATAGGGCACATTGAGGTGGTGAAACTGCTGGCCTCTCATGGATCAGAGTTGTCCTGTAAAAACAAGAAGGCCTACACCCCTCTCCACTCTGCAGCCTCCAGTGGAATGATCAGTGTGGTCAAGTACCTCCTGGACCTTGGTGTGGATGTGAGTCAACACGCATTTAAATGTGTAGGGGGTTTTCATAATAGTAATGAAGAGAGAGAGGTTAGAGCCAGTGATTTGGACCAGGGGTTTTCATAACCAAGTAATGAAGAGAGAGATGTTGGACCAGGGGGTTTTTCAGAACCAAGTAATGAAGAGAGAGAGGTTGGACCAGGGGTTTTCAGAACCAAGTAATGAAGAGAGAGAGGTTGGACCAGGGGGTTTTCAGAACCAAGTAATGAAGAGAGAGAGGTTGGACCAGGGGGTTTTCAGAACCAAGTGACCTGATCAGGAATGTATTGTTTTGTTCTCTCCCCCCCTCTCTCTCTCTCTCCACTCTTTTCCCTCCCTTGCTCCCCTCCAGATAAATTAGCCCAATGGGTACGGTAACACCTCCCTCCACGTGGCATGCTACAACGGGCAGGATGTGGTGGTGAATGAGCTGATCGAGTGCGGCGCCAACGTGAAGCAGGTGTACGAGAAGGGTTTCGCCCCACTCCACTTCACGGCCGCCTCGCGCCATGGGGCGCTCTGCCTGGAGCTGCTGGTGGACAACGGGGCCCTCGTCAACATCAAGGTGAGGAGACCGGATGACCAACACTGTGTCTGAACTAAATAACACCCTATTCCCTATGTAGTGCACTACTTTTGACCAGGGGCCCATAGAGCAAGGAGCCGTGATGACACTGCCTGTGTCCCAAATGGCACCCTGTTCCTTTTATAAGTACACTACTTTTGTTCAAAAAGTAGTGTACTTATAAATAGGGTGCCATTTGGGACGCACACACTGACGCAGCACATGGCTTAGTATTTGGCCCTGGTCTACATTCAAATACCAATGGAATAGGCCTAACAATGCAAACTAAATGCAATCAAGCGCTCCTCCAATACGTGTTTGATTTTGCCTGTGGTCAGCAGCACAGACTGCCGTGTGAACCATCTTTGTCTTTCTATCTGCAGAGTAAAGATGGAAAGACCCCCCTCCACATGACGGCCATCCATGGACGCTTCTCCAGATCTCAAGCCATCATCCAGAATGGTGAGTCGCTGTGAATGCTCTCAACTGAATATATATGAACCAGTAGGCTCTTCAGCATTGTCTTTTGTCTTCAAACCATGATTCACTGGCACAGAGCAATGTTACTTGCAATGTGGTTGAACATGAAGCTTCATGAGGCCTCTAGGGTCAAGTGGTTGACGTGTGTCTGTGTGTGTGTTGTGTGTGTGTGTGTGTGTGTGTGTGTGTGTCTGTGTGTGTCTGTGTGTGTGTGTGTGTTCTGTAGGTGCTGAGATCGACTGTGAAGAAAAGAATGGAAACACACCTCTGCACATCTCTGCTCGCTACGGCCATGAGTTACTCATCAATACACTCATCACGAACGGAGCTGACACAGCCAAGTGAGAACACACACAGTTTCCAGCAAAAATGCAACATGCATCTGCAATTCTGTCATTGACCGAATTCCTGCTTGGAGACTATGCTCAACACATTGTGGTGTGTGGGGGGTTGATAGACAGGGCATTGCAGCATGCTGATGTGTTGATCTGCTGTGGGGTTTAATGAGGACTGTGATGTGGTGCTGTTTCCAATCTTAGCTGAATCAACTGTAAGTCGCTCTGGATAAGAGTGTCTGCTTAAAGTCTAAAATGTAAAAATGTGTTGCAGGCGAGGCGTCCATGGGATGTTCCCCCCTCCACCTGTCTGCTCTCAGTGGGTTCTCTGACTGCTGTCGGAAGCTCCTCTCGTCAGGCTTTGATATAGACACCCCTGACGACTTTGGAAGGACCTGTTTACATGCTGCAGCAGCTGTTGGGTGAGTGGACTGGTCCAGGCTTTACACCAAGGAATATTTAGTTCATGAACTGGAAAGCCACCAGAAAGAACAAACACATATTCACACTCTTACATTTCACATTGTTTAGCAGTATTAAAAAATCGTATAGATCATTAGTGCGGTATCATTTCTGTATAATGTGGTTCCATGCCATGGTGGTATTGACTTGCGCTCTGGTCTAAATTGTCTTTATATCTTCTTGAAAGAGAAGAGAAACCTGCAAACTGCTCTTGCTAGTATCACTTTTTATTATTGCTTTTATTAGCATTATAAAAACAGTGATACTAGCAAGAGCAGTGTACGGGTTTCTCTTTTCTTTAAGGTTCTCATTGTTACCATCCACCTGATAGCTCAGATGTGAAAGGGCCTTTCTGAACTTGATATCTTGTTACCATCCACCTGATAGCTCAGATGTACGAGGGCCTTTCTGAACTTGATATCTTGTTACCAGGAACCTGGACTGTCTGAATCTGCTGCTCAACACAGGGGCAGACTTCAACAGAAAGGACAGCTTCGGAAGGTCTGTCTGTGGCATCAAATAACTTTCATATGTGATCTTTATGATAATGGGGAATATAGTATAGGGGCATATAGGAATTATTATGGGAAATATTGGGCGGCAGGTAGCCTAGCGGTTAAGAGCGTTGGGTCAGTAACTGAAAGGTTGCTGGTTCAAATCCCCTAGCTGACTAGGTGAAAAATGTGTCTATGTGCACTGCAGCAAGGCACTTAACCCTAATTGCTCCTGTAAGTCGCACTGGATAAGAGTGTCTGCTAAATGACGTAAATGTAAAATGTAAATGTTTTACAGCTCCAATAAGCTGTTTCTGTTGTTGATGTTGAATGGTTTCTGTGCGTTCTTCTAGGAGTCCTCTGCATTATGCGGCAGCCAATTGTAACTACCAGTGTCTGTTTGCCTTGGTGGGGTCTGGGGACAGTGTGAACGATCTGGATAAAAGGGGTTGCACCCCGCTCCACTACGCTGCTGCCTCCGACACAGACGGAAAGTACGTCTCACACCTCTCTTACTGTTGTGTGTGTTGTGGTGCCATGACCTTTCACATTTCACTGTAGTCTGGAGAGTATGTTGTGGTGCCATGACCTTTCACATTTCACTGTAGTCTGGAGAGTATGTTGTGGTGCCATGACCTTTCACATTTCACTGTAGTCTGGAGAGTATGTTGTGGTGCCATGACCTTTCACATTTCACTGTAGTCTAGAGTATGTTGTTGGCCGTGTTTGAATACATACTAGTGTTAAATCTGCAGTGTGAAAGCTTGGCCACGTCTCCTTTGGGAAAGTGTCTCTGCTTGCTTATCTGTCTGTCTTGATGTTGGTATAATGATTAGTGAACTCTTGACCTCTGACCTCTAGGTGTCTGGAATATTTGCTGCGAAACGACGCTAACCCAGGGATCAGGGACAATCAGGGCTACAACGCAGTCCATTACGCGTCTGCGTACGGACACCGCCTCTGTCTGGAGCTGGTGAGTCAGAACCACAGGGGACTAGACGCCCTGCATTCACAGACCATTTTGTCTGCGTCCCAAATGGATGTAGGGCCCATAGGGCTCTGGTCAAAAGTAATGCACTATATAGGGAATAGGGTGCCATTTGGGACAGACGTTGATATTCAGTAGGTTTTAAGGTGTGGTTGCATGTTTGTCGTGGCCGCATCGTCACTCTTGATGTTCTTTTTCCAGATTGCAAGTGAAACACCTTTAGATGTGGTAAGTACCAGTTGGTTACTTTTCCTCACACTAGCTTGTTTAAGATACGAATGCAACACCCCAGTATGTCTGCAGGGGCTGGACACTGAGATTTACAACATGAAACATGCTACTAGACTAACCTTCAAAGTAAATATGTTACAAGTCTAAACTGGCCCGTCCTTGTCTTTCCCCAGCTAATGGAAACCTCAGGGACAGACATCCTGAACGACTCTGATGTCAGAGCTCCCATCAGCCCCCTACACTTAGCTGTGAGTAAAGCCTACCTGCTCCTGTAGGGGTCTCGCCACATGACAAATGGCACCCTATTCCCTATTTAGTGCACTACTTTTGACCAGAACCTTATGGGCCCAGATCAAAAGTACTGCACTACATGGGAAATAGGTTGCTATCTGGGATGCAGGCATGGTGTTGTTTTTCCACTAAAAGTTGATTGTCCAGACACTCACACACCATGTTCCTATCTGTTCCTGATTAGTGTAAAATACATGCATATTTTGACACGGTGATGATGAGGATGATTTCCTTATTTTGCCATTTGAGTTAATCAACCTCCAACAGAGAAGTAGTAGTGTGTTTGTTTCTAAATCTCACGCTTGGCAGGGACCTTCGATGTTGATGCTGGGCGGGAGAAAAAATGGGCACCCGATTTGAGAGACACTGGTCTACTTTAGAGGTCTAGGACTGTTTCTGTTCAGGCATACCACTGGTCTACTATAGGACATTGATTATATTAAGAGTGTATTTCTGTTCTGGCATACCACTGGTCTACTATAGGACATTGATTATATTAGGAGTGTATATCTGTTCTGGCTTACCACTGGTCTACTATAGGACATTGATTATATTAGGAGTGTATATCTGTTCTGGCTTACCACTGGTCTACTATAGGACATTGATTATATTAGGAGTGTATATCTGTTCAGGTGCACCACTGGTCTACTATAGGACATTGATTATATTAGGAGTGTATTTCTGTTCAGGCATACCACTGGTCTACTATAGGACATTGATTATATTAGGAGTGTATATCTGTTCAGGTGCACCACTGGTCTACTATAGGACATTGATTATATTAGGAGTGTATTTCTGTTCAGGCATACCACTGGTCTACTATAGGACATTGATTATATTAGGAGTGTATATCTGTTCAGGTGCACCACTGGTCTACTATAGGACATTGATTATATTAGGAGTGTATATCTGTTCAGGTGCACCACTGGTCTACTATAGGACATTGATTATATTAGGAGTGTATTTCTGTTCAGGCATACCACTGGTCTACTATAGGACATTGATTATATTAGGAGTGTATATCTGTTCAGGCATACCACTGGTCTACTATAGGACATTGATTATATTAGGAGTGTATATCTGTTCAGGCATACCACTGGTCTACTATAGGACATTGATTATATTAGGAGTGTATATCTGTTCAGGCATACCACTGGTCTACTATAGGACATTGATTATATTAGGAGTGTATATCTGTTCTGGCATACCACTGGTCTACTATAGGACATTGATTATATTAGGAGTGTATATCTGTTCAGGCATACCACTGGTCTACTATAGGACATTGATTATATTAGGAGTGTATATCTGTTCAGGCATACCACTGGACTTTGCTTCAGACTGTGTGTTTGTTTCCATTCAGGCGTACCACGGCCACCACCATGCTATGGAGGTCCTGGTTCAGTCTCTGCTGGATCTAGACGTGAGGAACAGCCAGGGGCGCACCCCTCTGGACCTGGCTGCCTTTAAAGGCCATGTGGAGTGTGTTGACGTCCTCATCAACCAGGGAGCCTCCATCCTGGTTAAAGACTTCACCCTGAAGAGGACCCCCATCCACGCTGCAGGTACGCATAGGATATCACGTAAGACCTAGAGATTCTGTAATTCAAAAGTTTTCCTTACCAAGATGGACATTTGTTTGGTCATTTTGCTAGGATGCCAATGTCCACTAGGGATATTATATAGCATAGTGTGAAAATGCCCACTACACACTGATCTAAGGTCATTTTTTGTCATTATTGCTGAGGATCTGGGGAGGGTAAGCTGATCCTAGATCAGTGCACAGGGGGACTTCTATCCAGAGCCAGGTACACAGCTAGCAGGTGACAGGCTTCGAGGGCCTCAGCCCCAAAATGTTTTATTATCTGCTGTGTTAACATCATGAGGATGTCATCTACCAATACCACTGTTCTAGAAATCTGTCTGTTCATTTGAAGGTAATAGTCGTCCAGCAATCAGCTCATATCCTCTCTGTTTAGCCTCCTCTAGCTACCAACGGTCAATCATCTCACATTCTTATATCCTCTCTGTTTATCCTCCTCTAGCTACCAACGGTCAATCATCTCACATTCTTATATCCTCTCTGTTTAGCCTCCTCTAGCTACCAACGGTCAATCATCTCACATTCTTATATCCTCTCTGTTTAGCCTCCTCTAGCTACCAACGGTCAATCATCTCACATTCTTATATCCTCTCTGTTTATCCTCCTCAAGCTACCAACGGTCATTCGGAGTGTTTGCGTTTGCTGATTGGAAATGCTGACCTCCAGAGTGCAGTGGACGTTCAAGACGGGAATGGACAGTAAGTCAATTGGGTTTTGGATACAATTCCTGAAATAAAGAGATTTTGACACTAGGTCTACGTCCCAAATGGCACCCTATGCCCTACTTGGTGCACTACTTTAAACCAGAACCCTATGGGCTCAGGTCAAAAGTAGTGTACCATATAGGAATAGGTTGCCATTTGGGACTCAGCCTGGTTATTACCAGTTTGTAATATGACCTTGTTGTCTTGTGTATCAGAACCCCTCTGATGGTGTCGGTGCTGAGCGGACACACAGACTGTTTGTACTCACTGCTCAACAAGGGAGCCAGCGTAGAAGCCAAAGACAAGTGGGGCAGAACAGCGCTACACAGAGGGGTGAGGAGGAGAGCTGGCTGTATACGCTCACACACAGAAAGAGACAGGGAGGCTCAAATATACATATTATCTTCAGAAAAGTAGTTGTCCATGGGTAGTGGTGTATTCATCCCTGTAGGGGGACCTGTCTCCAGACATCATTTGTAATAATTGATGATTCATTATTATATCATTGATTATTAGTTATTAAAATCCATTCTTGTCTCCCCGCCCCTTCCTCCCAGGCGGTGACGGGTCATGAGGAGTGTGTGGAGGCCCTGCTGCAGCACAGCGCCAGCTTCCTGGTTCGGGACTGTAAGGGGCGGACCCCTGTCCACGTGGCGGCGGCATCCGGACACATCGGGGTGCTGGGTGGGCTCCTACACGCCGCCCAGTCAGTGGAGACCCTCCCCGTCATCACAGACAACCAGGGCTACACGGCACTACACTGGGCCTGGTACAACGGTACGTACTGGACTAACAGAACACTAGATCTTTTCTGATTTTCTCTCTTCAGCACCGTAAACATGTTCCTGAATTAGGCAGGCCATACAACGGTACGTACTGACTAACTGGACTGTAGCTCTGTTCTCTCCTCCATGAAGTGTACACTCATTCACCTCCTCTTGTGGCTTGAAAAGCATTCGATTGGTGTGGACGGAGCCATGTGGGGGAATGAAAAAGACTACAACAGAATTAGGGGTTATGACTCTCAGTGGAGGACCTTACACTGAAACAGGACATTGTCAGGGATTGACATAGCATATGTTGTAGCTAAAACATCTTTTGTGACTTCACCATTGTCAGATGTGTAGCTTTCTCTGAGAGTATTGTTGTGGTCTGCAGCGACGTCATCTTTTTCCTGTATGAATCAATCTTCCACTAGGCCATGACACGTGTGTAGAGGTGCTGCTGGAACAGGAGGTTTTCCACAAGACAGAGGGCAACTCGTTCAGCCCCCTCCACTGAGCTGTGATCAATGACAACGAGGGGGCTGAACCTCATCAACTCGACTAACGCAGCCTTACAGACGTACGTATGGTTCAGCTGTATTAATTGGGCCAGAAGAATTGGTCCTCTGTAGCTCAGCTGGTAGAGCACGGCGCTTGTAACGTCAAGGTAGTGGGTTCGATCCCCGGGACCACCCATACACAAAAAAATGTGTGACCCTCTGCTGTTCTGTTTGAACCCCTCAGGTTACACACCTGCCTTGGCCTGCGCCCCCAACAAAGACATTTACATTTACATTTTAGTCATTTACAGGGACGGCCTGTTCAATAGGGCGATATGGGCGACGCACTGCCAAACCTGAAAAGGAAGGGATTTTTTTTCTAATCAATTATATCACGGCAACAGTAGTTATCAGTGTTCTAATCTGATCTGACTGCCACTAAATGTCAAATCAGGCTAAAGTCGTGCTTCAAATGGCCCCGCCCGTTTTTGGGGCGATTTCAGTCAGGTTGAAAATCGCCCAGAAGTCTCTCATAGCCTGTCATGTAAAATCTATTTTTTTCAAATTTCAAAGCTTTCAATACATTCTCTATGGGTGTCTGTGGGCTTGCACTTACGCGCTTTCGTCATACGTGACGTAACCATGAACGTAACTAAGAAAATAGCGGCTAGCAGCGTCTCTGTTGCGACCTGCAGTGTGGCGTTATCTTATGTTTTTAATTTGTACACTTAGTGGCGTTATTTTATGTTTTTAATTTGTACACTTAGTTTACAAACATTCTGCCAACCATGGATTTCCAGTGGTGGGTTTTGGACTGATCTTGTTGATCGTGTACATACCCGCTACGAACGGACTAAATAATGAAAACGCTGCTGGCAGCGGAATCCAATACAGCTGGGAGACTTGGCTGGATGACAGAGTCCCGGACAGAGAAGTGGAGCCGGCCGGCTTCACCCTGGTCAGAGCGGACCGCGATCTGACACAGTCACAGGGAAAATCGATCCTGGTAAGAGAGCGACTCTGTACCCGCGACATTGAACTGCTTTCTGTGTCACTGCGACCTTACTATCTGCCCCGTGAGTTCCCCCAATTGTTTGTTACCGTTGTGTACTGTTGATAATCACAAGTTTACTGGAGAACTGAGACCAAGTAGAGACTTTGGACAGGGTGGATATGGTATAATAAAGGCAATTTATTCAGAGGTAAAGATATCTGGAATCGCGTGCACGGACTCGTTCGTCAAACTCTTAGGGAGCTATCTGAAGAGAGCCCCGAAAACATTGTGTGCAGACATTTTATACAATAAATGATGTAGGTTGAATCTAGTAGTTCTGATCTTCTGATTGGTCCTGATGAGTTGGGCGAGGTCCCCTCCACTGTTGCATTGGCTCTGAGTCGGGTTCTCTGTCTTCAAATGTTCAGCCTAAAGAGAGGGGATTTTTGTGTGTGTGTGTGTTTAACAGTGATGATGTGTGTGTGTGTGTTATCAGTGATGATGTGTGTGTGTGTGTGTGTGTCCTCAGAGCAAGAACTCGTGAGTTGGAAGAACTGAGAGACCTATGGCGTGGGTGTTGTCCTTGGCCACCTGCTGACAAGGCTGACAAGATAGGACTCTTTTGTCCATTGTTATAGGATAGGAACAGCATTGATTGAAAACAAACGCCCAACACAAAATGGGTCATGCACAAGATTTTAGTCAGACCAAGCTATAACATTATATATTTACTACGACAGTACATTCAACCAAAAGCTAATATAACAAAGGCATCAGAGATTATTTATAATCTGTCACAGAAACTGGAATCCATCTCCCCAGATCAGTCAATAAATGCTTCTGGTATTGACTTATATGCTGCCCCTGTCTTCATGTTGTTGCTGGACATATCTTTTTTAAAATGTGTGTAGGTCACCTAAATCATCAGAAAAATTGCCCCTCCTGAGAATTTTTTCAGGAGCCGCCACTGGTCATTTAGCAGACGCTCTTATCCAGAGCGACTTACAGGAGCAATTAGGGTTAAGTGCCTTGCTCAAGGGCACATTTACGTCACTAAGCAGACGCTCTTATCCAGAGCGACTTACAAATTGGTGCATTCACCCTATAGCCAGTGGGATAACCACTTTACAATAACGATAACCACTTTTTTTTTTTTTGTTTGGGGGTGGGTTGGGGTAAGGGGGGGTAGAAGGATTACATTATCCTATCCCAGGTATTCCTTAAAGAGGTGGGGTTTCAAATGTCTCCGGAAGGTGGTGAGTGACTCCGCTGTCCTGGCGTCGTGAGGGAGCTTGTTCCACCATTGGGGTGCCAGAGCAGCGAACAGTTTTGACTGGGCTGAGCGGGAGCTATGCTTCCGCAGAGGAAGGGAGCCAGCAGGCCAGAGGTGGATGAACGCAATGCCCTCGTTTGGGTGTAGGGACTGATCAGAGCCTGAAGGTACGGAGGTGCCGTTCCCCTCACTGCTCCATAGGCAAGCACCATGGTCTTGTAACGGATGCGAGCTTCAACTGGAAGCCAGTGGAGTGTGCGGAGGAGGGGGGTGACGTGAGAGAACTTGGGAAGGTTGAACACCAGACGGGCTGCGGCATTCTGGATGAGTTGTAGGGGTTTAATGGCACAGGCAGGGAGCCCAGCCAACAGCGAGTTGCAGTAATCCAGACGGGGAGATGACAAGTGCCTGAATTAGGACCTGTGCCGCTTCCTGTGTAAGGCAGGGTCGTACTCTCCGAATGTTGTAGAGCATGAACCTGCAGGATCGGGTCACCGCCTTGATGTTAGCGGAGAACGACAGGGTGTTGTCCAGGGTCACGCCAAGGCTCTTCGCACTCTGGGAGGAGGACACAACGGAGTTGTCAACCGTGATGGCGAGATCATGGAACGGGCAGTCCTTCCCCGGGAGGAAGAGCAGCTCCGTCTTGCCAGGGTTCAGCTTGAGGTGGTGATCCGTCATCCATACTGATATGTCTGCCAGTCATGCAGAGATGCGATTCGCCACCTGGTTATCAGAAGGGGGAAAGGAGAAGATTAGTTGTGTATCGTCAGCGTAGCAATGATAGGAGAGGCCATGTGAGGATATGACAGAGCCAAGTGACTTGGTGTATAGGGAGAATAGGAGAGGGCCTAGAACTGAGCCCCTGGGGGACACCAGTGGTGAGAGCACGTGGTGCGGAGACAGCTTCTCGCCACGCCACTTGGTAGGAGCGACCCGGTCAGGTAGGACGCAATCCAGGAGTGAGCCGCGCCGGAGATGCCCAGCTCGGAGAGGGTGGAGAGGAGGATCTGATGGTTCACAGTATCAAAGGCAGCAGACAGGTCTAGAAGGACAAGAGCAGAGGAGAGAGAGTTAGCTTTAGCAGTGCGGAGAGCCTCCGTGACACAGAGAAGAGCAGTCTCAGTTGAATGACCAGTCCTGAAACCTGACTGGTTTGGATCAAGAAGGTCATTCTGAGAGAGATAGCAAGAGAGTTGGCTAAAGACGGCACGCTCAATAGTTTTGGAAAGAAAAGAAAGAAGGGATACTGGTCTGTAGTTGTTGACATCAGTGGGATCGAGTGTTGGTTTTTTTGAGAAGGGGGTGCAACTCTCGCTCTCTTGAAGACGGAAGGGACATAGCCAGCGGTCAAGGATGAGTTGATCAGCGAGGTGAGGTAGGGGAGAAGGTCACCGGAGATGGTCTGGAGAAGAGAGGAGGGGATGGGGTCAAGCGGGCAGGTTGTTGGGCGGCCTGCAGTCACACGTCGCATGATTTTATCTGGAGAGAGAGGGGAGAAAGAAGTCAAAGCATAGGGTAGGGCAGTGTGAGTAGGACCAGCAGTGTCATTAGACTTAACAAACGAGGATCGGATGTCGTCAACCTTCTTTTCAAAGTGGTTGACGAAGTCATCCACAGAGAGAGGGGGGGAGGATTCAGCAGGGAGGAGAATGTGGCAAAGAGCTTCCCTAGGGTTAGAGGCAGATGCTTGGAATTTAGAGTGGTAGAAAATGGCCTTAGCACCAGAAACAGATGAAGAAAATGTAGAGAGGAGGGAGTGAAAAGATGCCAGGTCGGCAGGGAGTTTAGTTTTCTTCCATTTCCGCTCCGCTGCCCGGAGCTCTGTTCTGTGAGCTCGCAATGAGTCATCAAGCCACGGAGCTGGAGGGGGAGGACCGAGCCGGCCGGGAGGATAGGGGACACAGAGAGTCAAAGGATGCAGAAAGGGAGGAGAGGAGGGTTGAGGAGGCAGAATCAGGAGATTGGAGGGAGAAGGTTGAGCAGAGGGAAGAGATGATAGGATGGAAGAGGAGAGAGTAGTGGGAGAGAGAGAGCGAAGGTTGCGGCGGCGCATTACCATCTGTGTAGGGGCAGAGTGAGTAGTGTTGGAGGAGAGCGAGAGAGAAAAGGACACAAAGTAGTGGTCGGAGACATGGAGGGGAGTTGCAGTGAGATTAGTAGAAGAGCAGCATCTAGTAAAGATGAGGTCAAGCGTATTGCCTGCCTTGTGAGTAGGGGGCGGTGAGAGGGTGAGGTCAAAAGAGGAGAGGAGTGGAAAGAAGGAGGCAGAGAGAAATGAGTCAAATGTAGACGTAGGGAGGTTGAAATCCCCCAGAACTGTGAGGGGTGAGCCATCCTCAGGAAAGGAGCTCATCAAGGCGTCAAGCTCATTGATGAACTCTCCAAGGGAACCTGGAGGGCGATAGATGACAAGGATATTAAGCTTAAATGGGCTAGTGACTGTGACAGCATGGAATTCAAATGAGGAGATAGACAGATGGGTTAGGGGAAAAATTGAGAATGTCCACTTGGGAGAGATGAGGATTCCTGTGCCACCACCCCTCTGACCAGATGCTCTCGGGGTATGCGAGAACACATGGTCAGACGAGGAGAGAGCAGTAGGAGTAGCAGTGTTTTCAGTGGTAATCCATGTTTCCGTCAGCGCCAGGAAGTCGAGGGAATGGAGGTTATCATAGGCTGGGATGAAGTCAGCTTTGTTGGCAGCAGAACGGCAGTTCCAGAGGCTGCCTGAGACCTGGAACTACAGGTGTGGGGGTGCGTGCAGGGACCACCAGGTTAGAGAGGCTGCAGCCACGCGGTGTGAGGCGTTTGTGTGGCCTGTGCGGAGAGGAGAGAACAGGGATAGGCAGAGGCATAGCTGACAGGCTGTAGCAAATGGCTACAATAATGCAGATGGAGATCGGAATGAAATGAACCAAACATCAGGGAAAGGAGAGAGTAGGGCTTCCCCCACCAAAACCTCCACCTCAGAAACTATAATTGTTTCACTGAACCACCCGAATAAAAACTCTCCCAACTTCCACTTTAGAAATTAGAATTGTTGTGAACTACAGCAGTTCAATGTTTCAAGGAATAGACTCAACTTGCTTTGTTCAGCTAGCTAAATATGACACCATAGCTAACTAGCATGCTAGCATCCAATAACACACAGTTTAGCACCAATACTTGGTTACAACAAACTACCAGTAGTGTGTTAACACACTAAACAGATAATTCGTGTGTTAACGAATTACGTTGGCTAGCTAGCACAAATATATTGTATTTAGCAGCTACAGTACAGTTAGCTGGTCGTGTTGGCTAGCTAGCAATGGCTACTGTGTTGACTTTGTTTGGAAAACGGCTAGCTAGCTAGCTTCGTGCTACCTACAATAACTACCCACAATAGCTACCCACAACAGCCCACGATGCCTGACTATGACGCCATAGCTAACTAGCATGCTAGCATCCAATAACACACAGTTTAGCACCAATACTTGGTTACAACAGACTACCAATAGTGTGTTAACACACTAAACAGATAATTCGTGTCCGTGTCTAGTTCCTTTCATAACGCAGCAAAAATTAAACGTTGGCTAGCTAGCACAAATATATTGTAATTAGCTGCTACAGTACAGTTAGCTGGTCGTGTTGGCTGGCTAGCAATGGCTACTGTGTTGACTTTGTTTGAAAAACGGCTAGCTAGCTAGCTTCGTGCTACACCCGGGACCGCCGAATACCATGCTAACATACAATAACTACCCACAACAGCCCACGATGCCTAACTATGACGCTATACCCAACTAGCATGCTAGCATCCAATAACACACAGTTTAGCACCAATACTTGGTAACAACAAACTACCAATAGTGTGTTAACACACTAAACAGATAATTTGTGTCCGTGTCTAGTTCCTATCATAACGCAGCAATAATTAAACGTTGGCTAGCTAGCACAAATATATTGTATTTAGCTGCTACAGTACAGTTAGCTGGTCGTGTTGGCTGGCTAGCAATGGCTACTGTGTTGACTTTGTTTGAAAAACGGCTAGCTAGCTAGCTAGCTCGTGCTACTCCCGGCACAGCCGAATACAATGCTAACCTACAATAACTACCCACAACAGCCCGCGATGCCTACCTACAATACCTAACTACGATCTAAATACATAATTAAGCCTTACTCGACAAAGCCCAAGCTATGTACAAAGCCAAACTTACCCGACGCCAGCTGATATTTGTCTTCTGCAATCAGTAGCAGTGGCGGCTCCTGAAAAAATTCTCAGGAGGGGCAATTTTTCTGATGATTTAGGTGACCTACACACATTTAAAAAAAGATATGTCCAGCAACAACATGAAGACAGGGGCAGCATATAAGTCAATACCAGAAGCATTTATTGACTGATCTCAAAAGTGTTGGCTTACCAGGGTTGGTGGAGCCCTCAGTTTCATCTTTGCCTCGCAAAGCTAACTCAAACACTCCGCAAAACTTCACACACTGGATTAGCCGGCTGAGGATGTGGCGGTTCTTGCTAATGTCGTAGTAAATATATTTGTTATAGTGAATATGGAATATGATATGTTGAGTAAAATGTTGTGCTAAGATCTATTTAGGTCAGGAGCTGGTTATAAGTTCTGTTCCTATCCAATAACAATGGACAAAAGGGTCCTATCTTGTCAGCCTTGTCAGCAGGTGGCCAAGGACAACACCCACGCCATAGGCCTCTCAGTTCTTCCAACTCACGAGTTCTTGCTCTGAGGACACACACACACACACACTCATCACTGTTAACACACACACACACACACACACACACATCATCACTGTTAAACACACACACACACACACACACACAAAATCCCCTCTCTTAGGCTGAACATTTGAAGACAGAGAACCCGACTCAGAGCCAATGCAACAGTGACAGTAGCCTGCAGGGGACCTCGCCCAACTCATCAGGACCAATCAGAAGATCAGAACTACTAGATTGAACCTACTTCATTTATTGCATAAAATGTCTGCACACAATGTTTCGGGGCTCTCTTCAGATAATAATAATAATAATAATAATAATAATAATAATATGCCATTTAGCAGACGCTTTTATCCAAAGCGACTTACAGTCATGCGTGCATACATTTTTGTGTATGGGTGGTCCCGGGGATCGAACCCACTACCTTGGCGTTACAAGCACCATGCTCTACCAGCTGAGCTACAGAAAGTGGATACTCATGGATGCGCATTGCAATTGTAAAATGTCAACACAATTGGAGACACCACGTCATTTTTGGAGACATGTTATTGACAGTAAACTATTGTAGATGCGACTGCTAACTAACTAAAACATTTTAGCTGGCTAGCTAATCATCTTAGCTAAATGTGGGGCAAACAATTCAGTTATTTACCGTTAATTTGAGGGATTGGGGTGAAAGAAATCGAGTTACATAGTGATACTTTACGATATACTGTATTGACAATATCGCAATATTTTAGCGCTAGTTGGCTGTACCTGCACCAAAACACCATTATTGTTCCTTCATAGCTTGTTCTCAATCTTTTCACATTGGGAGCCAATTTGTTTTCAGCACTTTTATTTCCATGACTGATCAAAACTCGTTCTCATGGCTTTCTGATCCCTCTGCAACAGACATATGGTGCGCAATAAAATCACAGTATCGAATCGCAATACGTATAGAATCATGAGACTCGCAATGCTGATGCATATATCTTATCGTGAGGTTCCTGGCAATTCCCAGCCCAAGTTCATTTGCCACAACAAATCTCTTCGCTAGCAAACGCGATGTCTTCTCCAAAACGGCAATGTGTCTCCAGCAATGTTTACTTTTTTGACGTTCTATGGCATCTCCACTTTCCAAGCATATATGACCACATGTAATATTTTGGTAAGTGATGCAAATAGTGAACTATGTAGGGCCAGGATGTAAAATATATGTAGCTGCAGCAATTTCTCTTATCTGATATGGTAAGTAATGGGGCTTAATTTATAGCTCCCTAAGAGTTTGACGAACGGGTCCGTGAACGCGATTCCAGATATATTTACCTCTGAATAAACTGCCTTTATTACACCATATCCACATCCAGTAAACTTGTGATTATCAACACTAACCTCATCGTTGTGGCGGCGGACAGCTAGCCTGTATCCCTCGTCATCCAGTTGAGTGAGTGGCAATGTCTTTTTTCGTTCAGTACCAATTTTTGGAAAATCCTCGGGTGTAGGACTTTCCGCCTTTAGTAGAAACCTGTTGAATTATTAAATTTGGTCTGGGAGGTCCTAATTGTTTCGTTGCCAATTTATCTTAATTTGTTCGCCGACAAAAAGGAACTTCTTTCAAACAATCCACTCTTTTTCTCAGTTACGTTCATGGTTACGTAACGTATGACGAAAGCGCGTAAGTGCAAGCCCACAGACACCCATTGAGATTGTATTGAAGGCTCTGAAATTTGAAAAAATAGATTTTACATGGGAGTCTATGACAGAAGTTCTGGGCGATTTTCAATCTGACTGAAATCGCCCCAAAAGGGGGTGGAGCCATTTGAAGCACGACTTTAGCCTGATTCGACATTTAGTGGCAGTGTGGCACTGTGGCAGATCAGACGTATAGATTACAACACTGATAACTACTGTTGCCGTGATATAATTGATTAGAAAAAAAATCCCTTCCTTTTCCCGTTTGGCAGTGCGTCGCCCATATCGCCCTATTGAACAGGCCGTCCCTGATCAGTAGGTGTAATTAAGTACAGTAGCTACTAACTACCTAACGTTGATGCCTCAGATAAAGAGGTTAGAAAAACGGCTGAAATGGTAGGTAGCTAGCTGGTACTCTTAAGCGTGAAATAACATTGGAAACAGCTATCCACCGTTGCTAAACGTTACCAGTAGCTACCCGCTAGCTAGCTAGCCTCGTGCTCCGCTCGTATACAATAGTTACCTACAATAGTTACCTACAGAAACCTACAATAACTACCTAAATAACTACCTAAATAAACTAACCTACAATACCTAACTACAACTACCTACCACAATCAAATACATGGTTTAAGCTTTACTCAACGCCATAAAAGAAGCTCAAGCTTACCTCCTGCTAGAGAAAACACAACCTCTTCCAACGAGACAGCACTAGTAGCCTCCATCGTGTTCGCGGTGGCCGATGTTGTTGAAGCTGCAGTAGGAGTTGTGCTCGCCTGCGCAGCACGGGCAGGCTGTCGAAGGTCACACTCTTGGAGGGGCTGGTGGTGTAGTGGTTAATGGCACTGAAGGACAGGCTGGGCGCAGGGTTGCGTACCCGATCATCTCACCTCCTGCTACCAATCTCTATCACAGCACTTTCTGCTGAGTGTAAATTGGGAAATAAACAATAGATAAAATAGGAAGCCAGGAAAGTTAAAATGCTTTGTGTTTTATTTGGGGGTGTGGAAGGAAACCCTGGAGGAGAGGCAGACATAAGCTCGGCCTGGTAAGAAGGAATGAGGTTAGAGACTTAAACTGTCAATTAATTAACTCTGTCTACCTTTCAGCAGCCTTGTTAATTATAAATCTCTCTCATTTGAAATTACCTCATTAGGACTTACTGTTCCTACCCAGTGTGGCCTGAGTAAACACACCATAAGCTATGATTGACATGGAGCACAAGGCTGTCTGCAAGCTCCATGCATCTCTATGCACACCACCTCTCCAGCTGGAGCTACATGTGAGTTCCATGCTGCCCCTGCATACCAGCTTGCTCTGTATTCAATACACATCTGGGCTATGCAGAAAATAACTAGAGCGTGTTCTCTGTGTGAACATTGCTGTAATTTAACTTTCTCCTGCTGCTTTATTCAATTCCAGCATTTGATTATAACCGTGGAAGGCTGTACAAAGACTAACGGACCAGCTCTCCATCAGCCTAGCCTACTCCATGCCATCCAGTGGTGATGAGCTGTTGCCCAGGATCCCCTCCTGCCCTGTGGCCCAAGCCAAGAAGGCCATTCAGATCACCCCATCCTCCTAAAGCGGGATGGCTGTGAGTGGTGGTGGCCTAGGGAAAGCTCTCCAACACGTTGAAGGCCTCTTCTCCTCCACCCCCTTTCTCCCCGGGCTGCTGCTTTCCCAGCTCTGGTCAGTCTCAGGAGAATCAGCCAGTCCCTTCTCCTGGATGTTCTCAAACCCTTTTTATGAATCTCATCTGCACTTTGTTGTGGGCATAACTTCCTCCAGCCCTCTTAGATACCTAAAAAGTTCCTATACAATATTGCAGCTTCTCAGCCACACACACAATGATATCCAAACAGGTGAGTAGCACTCATAAGCACTCCTGACAGATGCCTTTGTGTAATATCCTAAAACACCCTTACTGTTAGTAGGAAGCCAAAATCTAAAGTTTAATTTCTCACCCTAACACAGATGCAGACCAGCTTCTTCCCACCTGGAGGTTGTAAATCCCCCATCTGCAAAGCGTTAACCTTCCTAAGGTTATGGACTCTTTATTTAGAGTAAATTACCTCCACCTAAGAGGTTGAGGTTCACCTAACACAGAGTTTGTTGACTTCTCCCCACCTAGATGTTGTTGACATCACCCGTAGCAGAGAGGAAGACCCACTGTTCCATAGTGGTTTTGGATGCCCCTAACACAGAGGCACCTGGCTACCACCTGCAATTGCAATAAACCCATGGCACAGAAACAGACTAGATCGTCCACCGAAGTTGGACATCACCCTAACACAGAGGCACACCTGGCTTCTTCCCTCAAGGCTTGTGGGCCTCACCCCCCAGCAGGCAGACCAAACCTTCCACCCCAATTCAGGGCCTAATTTCCCCTGCCGAGGCACACCTGGCTTCTTCACCTGGAGGTTGTAGACATCACCCCTAACAAAAGGCAGACTACTTCTTCCACCTGAGGTTGTGACATCAGCTATTTGAAGGCAGTAAACCACCCCACCTCAGAGTTGTGGACATCATCCTGCCCAATGGGCCACGCATCTTCCCACCTGGGTTGTGGACATCACCCTAACACAGAGGCAGACCGGCTTCTTCCCACCTGGAGCTTGTGGATATCACCCAGCACAGAAATGGTCTACTTCACCCCTCAGTTCTAACTACTATTTGGAAGTGCAACCCGGCTTCTTCCCACCTGGAGCTTGTGACATCACCCCAACACAGAGAGCAGACCCGGCTTCTTCACTCTTGGAGATTGTGGGCGTCACCTGAAAGAAGCCTCTCGCCATTGGCCGTCTCATACTCTGTGGCATCTGACATCCAAGCAGTGTAATTAAGACTTATAAAAGCACTCTGACGGGTGCGTTCATCATGATAACTATGCAAAAAGTGTTGATTATGTTCTACTGGCTGAAATAAGATCCACATTCTAACTGTCTTCAGAACCTACGGTTTGCATTTATTTACATTCTGTCCCGCACCTTACACCAAATCACTTATGCCAAATTACTGAATCACACGTCACCAGGACAGCCTGGATGTTCCATACAGAACAGAAAGAACTGATCCAGCGTTTTTGCAGGCTTTGGAGGGCAGTGTATACCTCATACCCCAGAAGACAACCTTTAATTATTCATTAGACCGAAACGGAACAGACATATACCATTGGAATTCGCTTTTTAATTTATAGTTATTCAGATTGATTTTCTTTAACAATTCTTCAATTAATTTCAGAACCATTTCTAAACTTTGTAGATGGGTTGTATAAATAGGTGCAAACATCTAATCCAATCTTAATGCTTTAATAGTGTATTGCATTTTTAGTCATATTATTTGACAAAAATTAGGACGCGACAAAAAACTTTAATCATCTTAGAAAACTCTTATCACTATTAAATGTTGTTTATTTAAGCAAGGTTCAAAAAATTCACTGCTGTATTTGACCTGATCACAGGCCTTATGCAAGTTATGTTGCCCAGTTAGGGGACCAGACTCACCTGGTTCTTGAGGTTGCAGACATGAATAATTATCATTTGAAATAAATGGCACTTTTCAAGTCTTGACTAAAATACACACAATGAATATGAATTTAAATACAATTGACTTGAGAAGATCAGAGCAGGCAGAGCTGAGCTGTTTTCTGAAGACCTCTGCCTCTTACCTCACCAATGTGGTTACTCTCAGCCAGAGGTTGTATGGGTTCATCATCTCTCTCTGGGTGTGAATCACTATCACTGCTACCTCATCCACACCTGTCTACCCATTGGCCACAGTTAGAAGAGCTTCCCCTCTCATTCCTTGTCCCAGACCAGGGTGATGGCATCCAGGTGACCTCTCCTCCTCCTGTCTAACTTCATCTTTCTGGCTGTGAGTTCGACCCCAGGGTCCTTTCGTTCTCTCTCCCAAGTTGGATAGTTTCTCCTCCTCTGTGTCTTATGTATTTTTTCTACATTCTATGAATAATAGTGAAGACATCAAAACTCATAAACTAACATATGGCAATGTAGTAACCAAAACGTGTTTTACCATAAAATATATTTCAGTTACAATTCTCTTTATTGCATTACCTTTGCCTTGATCTGCAGCTTTGTAGATACAGAATGTCTAGCAAATGTTCTGGGGACCAGGTTTCCTTTCCACCTCCCCGGTGGAGATAAGGCAACCTCAGAGTTATTCAGATACTTTATTGGCGGCTTTTTGGATGAAATGGACATGCTGAAACGTGAAGCTGAGGAATCAGTAGTGATTCTCTACAACTGGACGATAATGAGACTAACCGATACTCACACAATGCTTAATGCGCTGCAAGTGGGCAACAGCGCTATTAACAAAGGAAGGGCTGTGTGTGGCATAATGCTACCACAAATGTACACAACACAGTAAAACACGAGGCAACTTACAATAGGCAATGTAGTAAATATAAAGACAACAAGTAAGAATGATATACATATTACAAACTCACTTGTGCAGTACACCTATATATCTAAATTTATATCTGTACATCAAATTATCATCTAAATCATTCAATTGTGTTCATTGTCTGCCTTATCTCCCTTTGTGCCACCTGGGCATTTACAACGTTGACATCAATGTGTCCTTACATAAACTGCTTCTAGAGTGGTCTGAAGTCATTAATTAGTTGAAAGTATACAATTCTAAGCCATAAATAAATTAACATAACGTTCTGGCAGCAACTCAGTGGACATTCACTGCATGATCTTTAATAGTACCTGCTACTGCCTCAAAACTTGGAGAACATCTGTGCATTGTGTTGTGTGACAAAACTGCACATTTTAGAGTGGCATTTATTGTCCTCGGCACACAGTGCACCTGTGCTAATTATCATGCTGTTTAATCCTTCTTCCCCAATGTCTGTTGTCAGGTGGATGATTATCACTATGCGAGAAATCTTTCCTTACAGGGTATATGACAAATTTGTGCACACATTTGAGAAAAATACTTTTGTCACACAAATATTTCCTTTATTTAAGCTTATGAAACATGGGATAACACCTTCACACATATTGTTTAATATCTTTTGGTTCAATGTAGTTATTAGGTTGGAGAATGGATCCTATCTGGCTAGCTAAAGCCAACTTCATGATTAGTAGTATAATGATAACTAACTCCATAACATTTAAACATCACAAATCTGAGGGCAGGTACCTGTGCCCCCTTTGACATATGATATTCCATATCAACCCACTCGACTATATCAAGTGAATATTCAAAACAGACACATTCCAACCGGGTCTGGTACTGTTCCTGCCATATAGATCAGGATGGACAATTCCTGTCCTTAAGAATAGAAGTGAATGTCACACCTTTTCCGCACACTCTAGGAACTCCCAGATGCAATAAATTTAATATCCTAATAACCAAAAGTTTAGAGCCAGACAAGCTGTCTTCATCCAGGGTATCCTGGCGTTGGTTGTCTGTAGTTAATAAGTGTGCTGCATCTGGCTCTAAAATAATCTTACTCTCTTTTCTTTTTCAGAAGTGTTCTATCTCCATGCCACACCTCGCCTAAATAAGGTATTGCGTTTCTTCGCCTCCATATTAATCATTTTCAGTACCACCATATAGATCAGGCATGAACAATTCCAGTCACAGGGTCAGGTGGTGTCACACTTACCACATCTATAACCAAACTTTGCTTCTGGTTCATTCTTCTGCATTCAAACAAGCCCATGAGTACTTGATTATTGAAGTCAATCTGTGCTAGGGCTGAGAACAAGTCTTAACCTGTCAGGTCGGGACTGGAGTGCCCATCTGATATAGATGCTCTGTTTGCACACATCGAGGGATGTGGTGACCCAGTGAACAAGGAACACACATAACTGCTTTGTCCTTTTAGAAGATTGCGTCATAAATTACATAAAATGCCGAGTGTATGCAGAAATGCAGAGCCACTTCCAACATATTGTGGAGAATCTAAGTCTCAAGCCATCAATCAATTCTATTTTTCTTTCTTGCAGCAAGCCCTAAATAATCTCAGGAGTAAAAATGTGCTTATGAGTCACATAATCAGTTAAAATGACTCACATGTGTGCAATAGCAGTGATTTTCAAACGACTACATAATCTCTGTACCCCCACACATACAATTATCTATAGGTCCCTCAGTCCAGCAGTGAATTTGAAACATAGATTCATACAAAGACCAGGGAGTTTTCAATGCCTCGCAAAGTAATTTACTTGATGTAGATGGGTACAATTAAAGCAGACATTGAATATTCCTTTGAGCATGGTGAAGGTATTAATTACGCTTTTGGATGGTGTATTAATACACCCAGTCACCTAAAAATACAGAGCGTCCTTTTCTAACTCAGCTGCCGGAGAGGAAGGAAAAACTATCAGGGATTTCACCATGGGGCCAATGGTGGCTTTAAAACAGTTAGAAAGTTTAATGGCTTTGATAGGAGAGAAAGACTGAGGATGAATCATCAGCAGTATGATTATCACAATACTAACTAATTGACAGGTATGCACTCCCTTAACTGTAAGTCGCTCTGCTGGATGAAGCGTCTACTAAATGACTAAAATGTAAATGTAAAAGAAGGAAACCTGTACATGCATTGTGTTTGCAATAAGGCACCTAAAAGTAAAACTGCAAATAATGTGGCAAAGTCTTTGTATCTGAATACAAAGTGTAATGTTTGGGCAATCTTTAACCCACATCACTGAGTACCTCTGTCTTCCAAGCATGGTGGTGGCTGCATGTTAGCACTGTTCATCATGTGTTGGCAAACTAAGACTTTTTAGGATAAAGAAAGCAGAAGACCAAGCCTAAGTGCAGTCTCAAAATCTAGAGGAAAACCTGGTTCAGTCTAGCACCAACACAATGAGCCACTGGAGACAAATTCCCTACAGCAGGACAATAACCTAAAACACAGAACTCATAAATATACAGAGTTTACTTACCAAGATGACATAAAATGTTCCTGGTAACAATTACATTTAACAATTAAACGAAAACTTATGAAAAAAAAAACCTTTGTCTATATAATGTATATTGCATATATTTTACAATCCAGTTGTGCCAGCTCTTGACTTCAAAACTGCAACACTGAAATCACTCAGGGTGTAATACTTATATAAATAGATATTTCTACTTTCATTTTCAATACATTTAAATTTCACACATCTACTTTATAATGTAGAATTATTGTATATAGCTGCATTGAGAAAATCACATAATTGAATCCATTTTCAATTCAGGCTGTAAAAAAAAACAACATGTGGAATAAGTTAGGGGAGTATGAATACCAGAATACTGTATATATCTTCACAAAGGAAAGTATAAATATGTGAATGTTTGAAAAGAAGTGCTATAAACATTACCTTTTATACTTACAGACAATATTAAGTGAATTCATCAAATAGTCATGCTATAATGTATCATTTCTAGACCAAATTTCCATTTCTAGCACATTCAAACAATCATTCTTATCCAGTCTAAATACAGCTGAGAATACCTACTATTCTTCCAATCTCTCCTTCCCCACATTAGTTTCATTCTTATCTTTATTAAAAACAAACAAACTTCAAATTAAATTGCTGTTTCAGTGTTATTTTGGGTTGCAATGTTCAAAAGTGTGTGTGATATTACTTGTGCTGTGTGTGGTGTCAAGTGTGGATGGTCTATCTTGTAATGAGGATTGATATTTCCAGCACCATGGACAGCGACCATTGGGATGGCAGGATCTGTAATTCAACATGACACTGGATGATGCTGTCTCAGGTAACTTGGCATTGGGGAAAATCCCATCTAATGGAAGCGAGGCATAGAGGCAAAATAAAAAACTTCCCCAACTCTATAATAACTGTTCTGCCATTCATTTCCAAATGTTACATTTTCGGTTGTAAATAAAAAACACATCTGCAAATAATGTAAATTGGCTTTTCTAACTACACTGCTAACTGGAGGTATTAATCTGTGTCTCATAAATTACAACTGCAAACAATTAAGCTTCTCAAATCCTTCTCAAATGTCTATTTTAATATGAAAACAAATTAAAACAACCCATTTAACTAATACAATAAACTATATCATAAATTACTCTCTATTTAACAATATAAGACAGCAAGTGATGATACCTTACCCCATGGATTTCCCTCCATTACTTCCCCCACCAAGTTTCCGCATGAAGCGATGTTGTTACTACATATTATGCATATGTAAGCGTGGTTAGTCATGCGTTGTGTACTTTTTAATTAGGACACTGCCACAACTGGAATTCTGATGGTTGGATGGTGCGCTAATTTCCTACCACCACGAAAGACTCCAGTCGTTTTAGCCTGTTTCAACCTTTGCTCGGGCGCCTTTGGTTGAAGGTCCAATAAAAAGAGAACAGGTGCCGTGCATGACAGTGCCTAACAACTTTACCAATACAAGTAAAATAATTATACAACATAATTAAGCCAAATAAAAACTTACCTGCTGCACCCCCATGATAACACAATTGATTTGGCCCATGGGTGCAGCTAAACTCTGGGCTTTATCACAGCTGTAAGCCTCTTACTCCCTCCCAAACACACTAAATGCCGAGTTACAATAGGTACCCTAATTGAAGCTCAGGTGGTGTGTGCTGTTGTCTTTATCTTCTCCCATTATAACCACCATAGTTAGTAACAATACTTTGTGTCTTACCCCCAGTTTATCTTGACCAAATTATGGCGCCAAGGACAACACTTCCTTTACTGGTTAGAGACAAATAAAGAACAGCCAAGAAATTTACATAATGAATAACTCATTAATTAAATAAAATATACACACTTTTACAATTAGGTGTATTTTAATAGGTATATAAAATGTTTGTACAAAAAATTACGTGGCTATGCAGCTGTAATTAAATAAAACCACATTGAATTATTATTATTATTATTATTATTATTATTAACTTATTAACATCCCCTCTTACCTGCCCCTGGATTAACTGTCCTTGTGTGCAACTTGGGCATAATCTAAACAACATCACACTACTACATTCACCCCTACCATTTATATTATAAACAAAAACAAAACACATTACCTCGAAGGTAACAAAACAAGAAAGAAAAAAAAACATTTCCACCCACAGAGAGGCGACAGAGTATCCAGTGTGGTCCCATAAATTCTAGACCACAATGGTGGAGTCAGCTGGAAAATATCCGTGAAGGATTAGGAAAAATAAGAGAGCTAATCCTTTATTCAACCTATACAAAAATGGCAAATACATTTTATATGATGAACTACACACAAGTTCATATGATTATCAAACCTCAAATAAACCCACAAATCACTCTAAGTACCCTTAGATTACCACACACACAACAAAGAAAGGTAGTAATATCTCTAAATGCTAAACCAAATTATGTTTAAATTTCATATTTATGATTTGTGGATTAGCCTATTCGCAAGTTCCTTAAATCTGCCTAATCTGGTCCAACACCTCACAAAAAACCTAGCAGGAATGTCATACCTTTCAGCATTGTGCTCAAAGGTCTAACGCTCAGGTTGGGAGTACTACGAATCAGCATATCCGAGCCAGCACACTTTCAATTTCCACGGCTCTTTACTAGTAGTGTCAGACGACTGATCAGAATCCTGTTGGTGTCACAGACCAGACTGATAAGCATCTTTGACAAGTTAACCGCCTCAGCCACACTTACCACCATCCAACTCAGGCTCAGGGTTCATATCAGATTCTTGCCATGACCTGGGGGATCACCCCAAAACCTGAAGATCGAGGATCTATTATGGAGGAATGGGCAAAAATCCTGTATTGTGTGCAAACCTGGTCATTCAAGCATGTGATCTGTAATTGCTGTAAGTTTCCTGCCCAAATATCAAAGGTTTCTTCCTTTTCTAATTATTATAATAATATATATGTCCTTGCAATAAAATGCAAATTAATTGCCAAATCATACCAATGTAGTTTCTGGATTTTTGTTTTACATTCTTTAACTTACCGTCTCTCACAGTTGGAAGTGTCATGCCAGTAAATTACAGACCTCTACATGCTTTGTAAGTGAAGCTTCAAAAAATCGCTTCAGTGTATCAAATGCTTGTTCTCTCCCCACCATATATGTACTGGATATCATTTTTATTTACATTTTGTTATTATGAGCAGCTCTGCGACGACTTACAGTTAGTGAGTGCATACATCATTACCTATTTTTCCATACTGGCCCCGTAGAATCAACCCACAACCTGGCGTTACCACGCCATGCTCTACCAACTGAGCAACATCTGCAACCATTCCTCCTACCCAGGACTTTGACCAATTGTCTGACGCCCCATGAGGTCTCCAGTGCCTGTCTGACAAACCCTGGATTCAACCAGATCTCTAGTGGCACACTAGCACTGCATGCAGTGCCTTAACCACTGCGCCACTCCAAAGGTGCAAGCTTTGCAACCCATCTCTGCTCGCATGCATCGTCCTACAGCTTTGTAAGAATATATTTGGAGTGGATTTTATTTTATTCGGTCCACAGTAAGCTTAATACCTACTTGTGTGTGTTGAATTTATCATGAATGGCCATTTCATAAACAAAAATTCAGCCAATTGGGCAGGTACTTGGATTGTGCATGATTAAAGTTCTCTGTAAAAGCTATCAGCCTGCTTCTGTCTTCCCATCTTGGTTTTCATGATGGTACAGCTCCCAACCACTCGTAGATGCATCCACGGAAGAGTAGAAATAAGCAAGAAAAATCTGATAACCAGCAGTGCCTGGTCAACTATTGCTGATTTCAAAGCTTCAAAAGCGAAGTCGACATTCAGCGGTCAGTCTGCAGCGGTGAGCCTGCGGGAGGACCAGGCCTCTTCCCTGCCACCCACTCCTGGGCTTCTTCTGACCTGTAGTTAGCTGAAACAATGGCCTACTTCACATGAATGTCATTCTCAGCCTGCCAGCTGCACAGTGACTACCTACCACTAAGGAAATAACCTATTTTGTTGAAATGAGTGCCTTCTACATCAACTTCATTATCTCTCTCTCAGTCATTCAAAATGGTTTTGAACTTTAGCAGGGTCAGTGGCTACACCCCCTCTAAATAGTGTAGCTAAAAGCTTTACCAGACCTCCTCAGAAACTTGCATGAGTGGAATGATTTAAGGTTGTTTTCCTACAGCGCTGAAGAAAGCATCTCAAGTCTCTGCAGATCTACTATCCCTTCAACCCTTCCATCAGATCATCCAAATAACAAAGAAGAGACTTCTGAGACATTTTGGTCTCAAGATGGTCAACCCATCATTCATTCTAAAAGTAGCGGAAGCTCTTTGCAGAGGCCTGAGAGTACTCCATTGTACTCGTACTGAGACCTAAAAGGAGGAAAGGCAGTGTATTTCTTGTCCTCTTCATGCTGAGTATGTTCATAATACCCTGACATCAGTTCATTGTACCAGAAGGCATTTCAGCGGCCAGTACATCAGCCTGATGGGCAGGAGGATTAGGCATCCTTTACTGTGTGGGCATTTAACCTGAAGTCAGTACATAGGCGCAAGTCCACTCTTACCCTGCACCAGCACCAATGGTGAAGCACACTTCTCGCTGCTTCTGATTTCTGGATTCTTTTTGCTCCATATCTTCCAGTGCACCTGGGTTTGTGATAATGTTTGGGGACAGCCTGGTGGGTCCTTACAAGATAAGGCGGTCATCAGTCAGCTGCCTTCTTATCAAGCCAAACCTGTTACTCGCTTCAATCAGCTATGTCTAGAGAACATAACCTCATACTTCCCAATTAAGTTGACAAGTTTTATCTTTCCAGAACCTTAAGTGGACGCCTCAACAGACAGCATGAGAACCAGATTCCTCAGTGTATATATAATTATCTACACTGCCCATACCAACTAACTCTCTTCCATCTCAACTGCCTGTTATACCATCACAACAAGAAGATGCTCCACATTCTGATGGGCTGCTTGCCTTACCCATTAAAATATGACTAAGCTTGGAATTTACCATCAGCCACTTTGGCATTTCGATCTCCAGGGTAACTGCGATCTTCTGGGATTCTGGGCTCCCCACGAGGGGCCATCAAATGTCCCCCACAGAGAGGCGTGCTTCTCTGCTAGGTATGTGTCGGTTACTAGCAGGGCGTGCTGCAGTCAATAACAACAGTGCACCTTTTAGGGTTTGTCTTCTGAGAGTATTTTACAGATACTCACTCAACGGACATGGAGGCGTTACTGCTCTCTTCAACTTAATGGTGCCCACTTTATCTCAGGATGGAGTCTCCTCTCATCAGTTACATTCCACTATTTCGAAAGAGACCTGGTGCTGCCACACTGCCATCAGTGGCTGTGTTTGATTTGAACTGTCTAATCAGAGCTTCCAACACATTGGTACCCTACAATGGGTTCATCCTTTTACATCAGCAGCAAGCACTGGGACTACATAGCAGAAGCCATAAGTTGAATTTTTAAGTCACATGCCCTGGGCTAGTTTTGTTCCCCACCTGGCTCCTGAGATATGATATAGAAAGGCCAAAAGTTCCCCCTCTACCACTCCTACCTCCCTCAACCGAGAATTTTCAATATCTTGTGTGAATATTGTATGACCCACTATCTAACATCCCTTCAGCTCAACTTTATCCTGCTACTACTGATGGTGTAAAACAAACTCATTCTGATTGTGTTCTGAAATATATTTTCTGTGATATGGTGCTGACTCACAAAGTAGAATAAGCCAGTTTAGATATCATCATCAGTGGAGGAAAAATAGAATGCCTGGAGTGCCCACTCCTCCAGAGCGGAGGCTTCTGGTTTTCTGACCTGCCAGTCTGTCCACATCCAGTTTCTGTCCTTGCCCACCTCACTACAGTCAAAGCTCCTTGTGAGAAAAGCACTTGACACAGCTGGTGCATCCAGCAGTGAGCTTTAGTCCAGTGATTAGTGCTTCCACAGTCAGCGCACTCATGCTGACGTTTGTGGAACTGTTTACGGTGCCCTCTACATTTTAACATGTTTAGGGTCATTTGTAGGCTGTCTTATCCAGCTTGCAATAATTCATGCATACGTTGCTTTTTTCATACCCCGTGGGAATGACCCACAACCTGGCGTTGCAAACACCCATGTCTACAGACTGGGCAGCCATCCCTCCACTACCTAGCGCGCTGTGGTCCAGTGTGCACTGCCCACATCTCTCAATCCAGCCAGCTCAACCAGAGCTCAGGTCAGACCAGGATCTCTCAGCCTTGTCACTTATAAATCTGATGTCTTTGTGTGACCATCTCGCCACTCACAGACTGATTATTGCTAGTGTACTTTGACCAGAGCCTAGGGTAGTGACCACAGAGCCTAGGAGTGATCTACCACTCCCCACTCACACTGAGTATTGCTGAGGTACTATAGAGCCTTCTCACACCAAGACTCAAGCTCACAATATCCCCCTCAGATTTAAATTCTGTTTTCTAGTTGATTCTGCAGCCCCTTTGAAAAAGATAGCCATTAGGTATTTTCTGGACCCACTCCCTCACAGGCAGTCAAAAACATATGCAACCTGTAGTTCCTCTTCTACATGCTACGTTCCCTTAACAGTTCATCCAGCGATCCTGTACTCACTGGCTGTCCAGTCACAGATAGGTTTGCTCTTGACACTTGGGCTAACTCTTTATCAAGGACAGTTCGCATTATAAACATGACTATACACTCAGGCACTGATTGGGCGCAGATCACCACTCACTCTCTACAAATTGCTATTGGCTGCCTCTGCAGCTTTGTTAAGCCTAATCCAGAAATCTATTGGACCCTCTTTATATGAACGTTGAATACCGGCAGAAATCACTATTAACCTTTAATAGACAGTATCCCAAGTGTTGCTTGAGCACTAACACCATAACAACATCTGTGACAACAAGGTTGTTACGCTTCCAGACTTTGGTCATCGTGCCCTCCCATGAGCCTAGACATCACCTCCCCAACATTCCAGACCCAACACACAACCTCTTCTCTAGGTAGACTTCGTGCTCACTCCTCCAGGATAGAATTACTTATTCTAAATATCACTAAAGAGGTGACTATTTATCTACTTCACAGCAGATTAAACAGATAGCATCAATAAGGTTGACCCCTTTCCTCAAAGGCAGGAAACTACTGCGTGGTTTATTAGAGAGAGAAGCCGTGAGAGAAAGGCAGGAAAGGGCTGCAGTAAAGCTGGCTCTGATAGATTCTCCTATCTCCTAACCAATCTGTAATAAAAGGTCCCTTCTAAATGACTAAATCGTATCACCGGGTACCTTGGATGATGGTACATCAAAGACAGAGGTGGATGCCTGAATCCCAATTGGGACAACCATTCTCTCCTACCCATTACTTGCAAACTCAGGATAACAAACGCTCTCCAGGAGCTGACTGCCTGTTCCCAAAATTGCTAATATGAAGAACACCCCTCCACTCTACCCACACACTAAAATCCCCAGCATAGCACGTCTTATGGATTTGAGAATCTTCCATAGCTCAACCAGAGCACTAAAATACAATGTAATTTAGTGCATTCAAATACAAAAAAAAAAAAAAATGCAATAAACAAATTCATCCAAAACATACAAATAACCACAGGCTCCTGTATCTAACTGATCTGCTACATTCACTTTGCTGTTTACAGTATATATTCACCTGACAAGCCATCAACAAATTCACATGCTTAGGTCGTACCTCATCCATGCCTGCATAAAAGCTGAGCTGACCAGTCGGCCCAGGTCACGTAATTAGGACACTGCCACACCTGGAATTCTGATGGTTGATATTACATTAACACTGCACACAGAGATATGTTGCAATATGTTTAGCTCTTGGTGCAGCCACAGCTCTCTAGAGCACCTTAACTGTGGATTGAAGGTCAGGCAAAAGAGACAGGTGCATGCATTTTGCATTCGGTCCCCCTTTCAACAACGCACTATACAAATACAAATGAAATGATGTCAACCTTAATTCTGTACAAAATAAAACGCGCACACAACGCGAGAAGAACTGTCTTTCAACCAGCAGCCGCCGGTTTGTTGTTACGATGCGGAGCTCAGTGGCGGCTGAAGCTCACCCTGTCCCTAATCGAGGAAGCTTTGCATTAGTTCCCAATGTGGTTCATCCACTTATGCCCATCAACCTTGTTAAGCTTGCTGGGACATTTCCATATTTGACCAACAAGGTTTAACGTTTTTAGTCTTTTTTGACCACCCACTGGGCTAGTTTGTTTCTACAGCCACCAGGATCGTGTCTGAAGGAGCTAGAAAGTTCCCTCTGCCACTCCTGCCCTCCTCAGCCGGGAATTTCACAATATCTGCTGACGCAGTGGTATTATGACCCACTATCCCAACATCCCCCTTTACTCAACTTTATCTGTACTAGCACAGTGGTGTAAACAACTGTCATTCTGAGTAATTCTCATTGTGTTCTGAAAAATGAATGTGTTGTTCTTACAGGTACTGACTCACAAAGTAAGAATAAACAGATTGGATATCATCATCAGTGGAGGAAAAATAAGAATGCCCCACATTGCCCTCCTCAGACGGAGGCTTTCTAGTTTTCTGAAAGATTCTGTAATTGTCCACATCAGGTTCTGTGTAAGCCTCACCCAGGTCAAGCTCATGCTGGCCCCACAGGAAAGCACTGGCCTTTTAGCTGGTGCGTCTGACAGTGAGCTTTGGTCAGTGATTGGTCTTCTGATCTTTATCTTTGCATGATTAGCTGGAGCTGTTTACGGGGGCCCTCTACACTGCTGTAGTCAGCTAGGCAGCTCACATGGCTTACAGGCGGGTCTTCGTCCCTTCCATTAACTTTTCCATACCCCCAGTGAAATCAACCCCACAGCCCTGGCGTTGCAAACACCATGCTCTCTGAACTGAGCCGCCACATTCCCTCCACCCTGGCGCGGCTGGTCCAATTAATGCGCCGCCCCATGGGTCTCCCGGTCACCGGCCGGCTACGACAAACCTGGATTAAAACCAGGATCTCCTGGTGGCACCTTCTTTTCACGATGTAGTGCCTTAGACCTCGCCTCTGGGACATTATTGCTGAGTATTGCTGGCCCAGCCCTACAGTGCTGTGACAGCCTGTGGGGGCTAAGGTAGTGACCCTTCAGACCACTGCGCCACTCACAGACCCAGGTATTGCTGAGTATTGCTAATGACCTTCTATACAAGTCAAGCCTTCCTTCAATATTCCCACCCTCAGATACAGATGTTTGGTCTGGTTCCACACAGCACATATAAAAAAAAAAACAGCTGCAACCTAGTATTTTCAGACCCACTCCCACTCCTGAGGGCAGTCCAAAACACGCAACCTGCTGTGAAAGTTATGTTCTACATGCTTTACGTTCCCTTAACATGTTCATCCAACCGATCCTTACCTCACTGGCTGTCCATCACAATGGTTTGCTCTTGGGCCTTGGGCCACCTTTATCCAGACAGTTGCATACAAACATGACTGTAACTCTAGACACCGTTCAAGGTGTCTCCCTCTCACAAGGCACATTCGGCTGCCTCTGCAGCTTTGTTAAACCTAATCCAAAATCTATTGGACCCTCATTGCTTGCCATATGGTTTGATTAATAGAAAGTCTACTATGCATGCCTAAACAGACAGTATCCCCAAAGTGTTGGCAAGCACTGAACACCCCTTAACATCTGCTTATAGGGGTTGTTACACTTTGGGCTTCCCCAAATTACCATCCCAGTACCCTCCCACTTGAGCCTAACATCACCTCCCCAACATTTCCAGGACCAGTGTAACCCTCTTCTCTAAGGTAACTTCCATTATCCTCCCACTCCAGGATGAGTATATCTAGCCATCACCCCCTAAAAAGAGGTGGAGCCACTAACATCTGACTTATGAATTCATTCTGGCTAGCATGTCAAGGTTGACCTATAAAGAGGGGAAGCTGCTGGGGTTGAGTGAGGGGGACAGGCAGGAGAAAGACTTGAAACCCCAGGCTGCAGTCAGCCTCATCTATCCAGTTCCCTCTATCTCTGAACCAATCTGCTTAATAAGGTCACTATTAGCTCATGGAGCGTATTCCTCACCGAGCTACTGTGGATGATAGTACATCAAAGACAGAGGTGGGATACCCTGGTCAGGTGGAACAAACATCTACCCACTCCCAGTCAGCACCAAACTCCAGGACTAACAAACGCTCTACTCCAGGGCTGTGCCTAATTCAGTAGTGGAAGGACACCTCCCTCTACCACACTAAATCCCCAGCATAACATCTATGGATTTGAGAGTCTTCCATGGCTCAACCAGAGCACTAAAATACAATCTTATTTAGTGCATTTAAATATAAAAAAAAATACATACAAAATTCATCAACATGCAAATAAACTTTAATACCTGTATCTAATAATATCTACATTCTTTCACTGTTTACAGTATATTCACTTACAAGTAAGCCATCAACAAATTCACATCTTAGGTCGTACACCTCATCCACATGCCGCCCGGCAAGGCTGACCAGTCGGCAGGTCACATAATTGGGACACTGCCACAACTGGAATTCCCCCAGTGGTTGATAATTTTTATTAACCTGCACACAAAGACACACACATATATTGTGGCTCTTGAATTACACAGCATCATTTACCACTATAGTTAGAAGGTCAAACCGAGAACAGGTGCCTTGCACACATTCCAGTGCCTAACAACATACTATACAATACAAAATAAAAAATATATACAACATAATTCTATTCAAATAATACATCCTGCTTCAAAAACCTTTTACAATAGCTTAATACCAGATTTTCATAAGCTCCTGGAGCACTTGCGTGAAACTGCAAAACTCACTGTCTAATCAGAGACTTCCTTACATTGGATTCCCGCAATGGGTTCATCCAACCTGCCCATCAACAATGGCTAGGACTACCCTGCCAAAGCCATAAAGTTCGTTTCAAATTCTACATGCCCTGGAGCTGGTTCTTCCCTAGCTACCGGATAGTCTGTTAGAAGGAGACTTAAGTTTCCCTCTACCCTCTGCCTCCTCAACTTTTTTTTTTGTTATATCTATGGCATGAGTAGTAATACATGGACCCCATATCTAACATCCCCTTCAGCTCCAGCTTTATCACTGTACTAGCACAGTGGTGTAAAACAAACTGTCATTCTGATAAATTTCTGTTTAATTACAAAAATGAATACAACGTTACAGGTACTGACTCACAAAGTAAAATAACAGTTGAATCATAAATGTTGGAGGAAAATAAGGAGAATCACCCCCACATTGCCTCCTCAGTAACTAGAGCTTCAGTTCCTGAGACCTGCAGTCTCTCTCCCTTGAGGTTCTGTCTCTAGCTGCCCACCTCACTGCAGTCAAAGCTCTTTTAGCCGGAGAAAAGCGCGGCGCACAGCTGGTGCATCTGACAGTGAGCTTTGGTCCAGTGATTAGTGCTTCCACAGTCAATGCACTCATGCTGCTGACGTTTGTGGAACTGTTTTACGGGCCCTCTACACTTAACATGTTTAAGTCTTCATAGCTCTTATCAGGCGACTTGCAGTTAGTGCATATACGTTGCTGGTTTTTCCTTATCCCATTGAATCAACCCACAACCTGGCGTTGCAAACATGTGCTCTGAACTGAGCAGTAAGGCCTCCACCCTGGCGGCTGCAGTCAGTTGCTGCCACCTACTCAGTCAACGCCCGTCCAATGAACTGGTTGAGCCAGATCTCTGTTGCTTTAGCTAGCACTCTGCGATGTAGTGCATGACCACTGCGCCACTCACAACTAATTTTCTTGTAGATATTGCAGCCAAGCCTTATTCTCTCTGTAAAATTAACTTTCTTTATCCCTCAGATACAGTCATGTTTACTTTGATCTATCCCATTACGTACAGGAAAAAGATAACCCATGTGACAGGTCTTTCCACAGATTTACTCTTAAGTGTAGTCTAAGAGAGGGGGAGGGGTTGTGAGAGGAGGTTAATGTTTTCTCTATTAGGAGTATGCTTAGTTTCTTATATATAAGTGATAAGTGTAAACCTTCTATTCTATATATATTTAGATTATGGTGGTGTGCCAAGCTTAAGTGCTTTTAGGTGGTTTATTTAGGTAGTTATTGTTGGTGGTGTGTAGGTAAGTATTGGTGTTTGTTGGTTTTTAATTAATGAGAGCTATACACTAATATTTATGGTTAATATATTTACTAATAACTGGGTGCTTCTAAATAACTTTTGCAACTGTGGATGGTTACTTTTAATGTTATTTCAAACAAGTGCCTATACTGCTCCTACTACATCATTAACACTCTAACCTCATTATCTGAGGCGTGTCTTGCATGATGTTGATGGTTAGTAGCTACTGTTTACTTATTACAGCTACTAGTTGCAGAAGACTAAGTGTCTTTTGTCTGCCACCAACAGCTGGCGTCAGATGAGATTAAACTTCTTTCACAAGCGAAGCTTTGCTCCAAGTGAGGCTTAAACTGTCTTTGTTTGATTGCTCAGTTGAGTATTGTGAGTGGGCATCGTGGGTTGTTGTGGTTGGTTATTGTATGTAATTATTGTAGGTTAGCATTATATTCGGCGTCGGTTATATACTAACTGCTAACTAATACCTCCTGACTAGCTGGCAGTGGCTATTGGCAACGGTAGCGGCTTCTAAATACAATATCTTCAACTACATTTGTTATGGCGTAGCCGTTTTTCAAAAAACAAACTTTGGCAGCCATTGCTATGCTACATAACACACCATAGCTGTGCTGTAGCAGCTAAATACAATATGTTGTGCTAGCTAGCCCCGTTTAATTATTCGTTATGAAAGGAACTAACACGACACAATTATCTGTTTAATTATATTCACTTTCTGACGTTCTTTATGCTTTAAATATTAATTTTTCCTATATGCTTTATTGGATGCTAGCATGCTAGTTTAGCTATGGCTCATAGTTAGCTAGCTGAATAAATGTAAGTTGAGTCTGTTCCTTGAAACATTAACCGCTGTGGTTTACAACAATTCTAATTTCTAATGTGGAAGTTGGGAGGTTTGTTTTCAGGTGGTTCAAGCAGTGACAAGCTCATTCTCGTTTCTGAGGTGGAAGTTGGGGGGGGGTTTATGTTGGGAGTTTTGGTGAGGGAGGCCCTACTCTCTCCTTTCCAGTCTTTGGCGTTGTTTTCGATCTACCTCTCCTGTCATTTTCTGGCCACTGCTGCTCTGCCTGTCCTGTTTTCCTACCCTCCTGCTAGGCTACGCACCTTTTGTGGCTCTTGCCTCTCTAACCTGGTGGTCCCTACCACCACCCGGAGTTCAGGTCTCAGGCAATCTCTGAACACCCATGAACCTGCCTGCCAACACGGCTGGCTTCATCCAGCCCTATGCTGCCCTCCAGTCCCTCACTTCTCTTGCTTCAACCTGACACCCCACAACACCACCACCTCCCTGCTGCTCTCTCCTAGTCTACCATGTGGCTCTGCTTGCCCCGAAGGCATCTGGTCAGGGGGTTTTACTGGGGTCTATCTCTCTCCCAAGTGGGCATTCTCAATTGTGTTCTTCCTAGTTTATCATACATCTCTGTTTAGTTCCCATACTGTCACAGTCACTAGCCCATTTAAGCTTAATATCCTTGTCATCTATAACCTCCAGGTTTCCCTGGAGATATGTCTAAACTTGACATTAAATAAGTTCCCCCTTTACTGAGGATGCTCACCCTCACAGTTTGAGGGATTTCAACCTCCCTACGTCTACATTTTACTCATTTCTCTCTGCCTCCTTCTTTCCTATCCTCCTCACATGTCCCCCTACTCACCCGCCCAGGCAATACGCTTCCCAGCCTCATCTTTACTAGATGCTGCTCTTCTACTAATCTCCTGCAGCTCCCTCCATATACTCCTACTTTTCCTCTTTCCCTCTCCTCTCCTCTGTTTCTCACTCTGCCCCTACACAGATGTAATCCCCACTTCAGCCAAGCTCTCTCTCCCCTACTCCCTCCCTTCCATCTATCATTCCCTCATCAATCTTCTCCCTCCAATCTCCTGATTCTCCTCCCATTCCCTTATCCCAGGCTCTCTTATCCCCTATCCTCCGGCCGGCTCGATCCTCCTCAGCTCCGTGGCTTATATTCTCACAAACTAGGCTCTCCAACCGTGGGCGAAATGAAAAAAATCCACCTCTCTTTTCCTCCCTCCTCTCTACATTTTCTTCATCTGTTACCTTCAAACCTCTACACCTCTAAATTCCACCTCTAGCCCCTAGAGGCTTCTTTTGCCACATTTCTCTCTCCTCTAACCTCCTCTCTCTCTGTGACTTCGTCAACCACTTTGAAAAAGAAGTTTAGCGACATCCAATCCTGGGTTATTTAATCGCGCCTGCTGGTCTCATATACACTGCTACTATGCACGACTTCTTTTTCTCCTCTCTCTCCAGATAAAATCTTGCGACTTTTGTGTTTACCCAGGCCCCAACCTCTTGCTTACCACATCCTCCCTGAATACCTCTCAGTGCCTTCCCTACCTCTACCAGCCTGATCAGCTCATCCTTGACCGCTGGCTGTCCCTTCCGTCTTCAAAGAGGAGCGGGGTTTCTCTCTCACAAAAGAAACTCTTTCAGTCCCACTGATGTCCAGCAACTACAGGCCAGTATCCATGCTCTTTCTTTTAAAAACTCTATTGAGCCTGGGCCGTCTTTGTAAGCCAACTCCTTTTCTCTCAGGCCTGGCCTTCTTGATCAACCAGTCAGGTTTCAGGACTGGTCATTCACAAATTCACTCTTCTCTATCGAGCTCCTCTACATACTCCTACTACCTGAGCTTTGGTCTGCTGCCTTTGATACCAGCAGACCATCAGATCCTCTCTCCACCCTCTCAGACTTCTGGCGTCCATGCGGCTCATCTATTCTTCTGACTGTCGGTACCAAGTGGGCGTGAAGCTGTTGTCTCTTTCCCACGTGCTCTCACCACTGGTGTCCCCCAGGGCTCAGTTCTAGGCCCTTTCCTATTCTCCCTATACATGACTCAACCCATCTCCTATCCCTCACACCATGCCCTCTCCTATCATCCATACGATCTGCAACTAATCTTCTCTTTTTCCCCATATATTCAGTTAATCCCATCTCTGCATGTCTGGCAGACATATCAGTATGGTTCATGGATCACCACCTCAAGCTGACCTTGGCGGTGAGTCTCCATGTCCCAGGAAGACCTCCCGTTCCATGATCTCATTCAACCTGTTGGCAGCTCAGTTCTCCTCCAGTCTCGAAAGAGCCTTGGCATGACCCTGGACCCAACACCCTGCTAGTTTCTCCCACCTTTAACATCAAGGCGGTGACCCGATCCTGCAGTATGCTCTACCAACATTTTGTCTGCCTAATCCCGGTTGCACCATCGTCTCTCCCGTCTGATTACTGCAGCATGGTGGTGGCTGGGCTCCCCTGCCTGCCCATTAAACCTACAACTCATCCAGAGGTACGCAGCCCGTCTGGTGTTCAACACTCCCAAGTTCTTCATCCTCACTCCCTGAGTTGATTCAAACTCTCATTTGACCATATGTCCCCCCACCACTGGAGCTGTGAGAGCAACGCCTCTTACCTTCAGGTACGATCAGTTCCTACACCCAAATGAGGGCATTCCCTCCTCTGCCTGCTGCTCCTTCCTCTGCGGAACGCATGGTTCCCGCTCAGCCCAATTCAAACTGTTCATCTTTCCTTTTCCCCAATAAAGGTGGAGCAAGCTCCCTCACGGCCTTCGGAACATGGATCCTCACCACCTTCAGGGAACCTTTGAAACCCACACTCACAACCCCATTGGATAGGATAAAGTAGTCCTTCTACTT
>NW_025535625.1:0-89197 GCF_020615455.1 Coregonus clupeaformis | reverse complement strand
TAGAGTGAAGTACATCGGGAAAAAACCAAAAGAAAACTGCAAAACTGAATAAGAGACAAAACAAGCAACAAACAAAGAAGAAATGCTTTTGAAATGTAACTATTTTTCATAAAACTGTACAGTTATCTTAGCTAGCTGAATTGTTTACCAGTTGCTAAGCAGTTGCTAGGGACTCTCCTGGAAGAAGCTAGCTAGCTAACAAAGAATATCTAGTTAACTGAAGAAAAGAAAGACGAAATAAGGACAGAAGACAAAGGACATCAAAGTAAAACAGTCCTCTAAAAAGACACAAGAGAGAATAATACAAGAAACAACGCTTCTATTGCAACATTGTGTGAAATTGTTTACCCACCAGACATCCAGAAGGAGAAAGCTAAGAAAAGTTTCAAAGGTTTGATGATGGGACAGAACCATGAATGCCTGTTTGCAGATCTTACCAGTTGCAAAACAAGAGCAAATGTAATATTTAATACCAAACAAGGGCACATATGAAAACGGGTTATTTGCAACAATTTCCCTTTCTCAAGAAAAGAGGCATCAGCCAAGGATGTCAGATCAGCATTTTTGAAGAAACTGACCAGAGCAACACGTATCAAACAGTAAACGTATATAATAATGGAACTGTTTTGATACAAGGCAATGATTCAAGCCTCCAGGATTTTGAGAATATGTTTGCTACCCTAAAAGCAGAAGCTGAACTCATCTCAGAAACTGAGGAAAAAGTCAAGGAGTTAGATGGAGAAAAGCAGGCCCCAACGGTCTCTGTGACCCAGCAAGAAGCCCTCAGTGTCCCTCTACCTACCTCACCTGCAGCAGACAAAGCCAATGACATGCCTACAACACCAAGAACACCTGCTATGCAACGTTTCCACAACACCCTCTCTCTAATTGAAGCAGAGGTCATAGAATTCAGAGAGAGGGAGGAGGACACTGTCCAGAAACTAAAAGAAGTGATGAAACAGTTCAGTCAGACAAATGATGACCTCAGAGACCATCTGAGCACAACAAGAAAGGAGCTAGAACAAAGAGAGAGGTACATTGACACCCTCAACCAGCAGCTAGTCAATATGTCCTCTGCATCTAGAGAACATGTCCACCAGCCTGGTACAACACAAGCAGAACCTGAGACCAGCATGGCCTCCACCACACAGCCTGATGACACTGCACCCGCCTACCAGTCTGCTCCAGCCCAGATCAGCCAACCAACGTCCCAGTCTGCTCTAGCCCAGGTCAGCCTACCTGCTTCCCAGTCTGCTCCAGCACAGTGTGCTCCAACCCAGGTCAGCCAACCAGCCGCCCAGTCTGCTCCAGCCCAGGTCAGCTAACCAGCCACCCAGTCTGCTCCAGCCCAGGTCAGCCAACCAGCCACCCAGTCTGCTCCAGCCCAGGTCAGCCAACCAGCCACCCAGTCTGCTCCAACCCAGGTCAGAATACCAGTCTCCCAGTCTGCTCCAGCCCAGGTCAGCCAACCAGCCTCCCAGTCTGCTCCAGCCCAGGTCAGCCAACCAGCCACCCAGTCTGCTCCAGCCCAGGTCAGCCAACCAGCCTCCCAGTCTGCTCCAGCCCAGGTCAGCCAACCAGCCACCCAGTCTGCTCCAGCCCAGGTCAGCCAACCAGCCTCCCAGTCTGCTCCAGCCCAGGTCAGAATACCAGTCTCCCAGTCTGCGCCACCCAGACAGTCACCCACAACTGCAATCCTTATTGATTCAAATGGGAAGTTCTTATTCCAGGAAAGATGATTCCCTAGACACCAGGTGTATAAATTCTACAACTGAGAGTGCAATGCAGCTACTCAGTCAGACCAGGATTGACACCCCCGACAACATCATCATCCACACTTCCCAGGAAAGTTGATCGAAAAAATAAATCAACAGATCACTGTGGACTGTGCCTCACTGCTCAACGTCAGAACGTCTCACCACCCCACTCTGACATGTGAACATTTATACAATAATGTACATCTTGATCAGGACAGTATCAGACCCTTTGCCAAGGACCTAAAGGATGCAACACTTGGCAGGGACCCACACACCCATCACCTCAGCAACAGAGCCCCGGCCAATCACAACACAGCTCTACTAGACGCGGCCCATCACAACACAGCTCTACCAGACCAGGCCCATCACAACACAGCTCTACTAGACCCGGCCCATCACAACACAGCTCTACTAGACCCGGCCCATCACAACACAGCTCTACTAGACGCGGCCCATCACAACACAGTTCTACCAGACCAGGCCCATCACAACACAGCTCTACTAGACCCGGCCCATCACAACACAGCTCTACTAGACCCGGCCCATCACAACACAGCACTGCCCACTACTCCAGGGTCGGGCAGAACACTGTCCTTCAGAGAAGTACACCACATGATGCAGTCCACACCATGTATCATTCAGATCATCAGCCTACATATGCTGAGGTAACCTCTGGCAAAAGACACCTAGAACTATCAGAGATTGGAGAGGTGCGCCAACTACTGCATCTAATATGCAGACTACTGGGATAGAGAGACCCTTTCATTCACACGCACACACACACACGCACAGGGTTGCAGAATGCATTGTACTTATTTTTTGGGCCATTCTTATTAATTTGTTTACAACTATCCTTTATTTTACTGGCACTGGTATTTTAATATATATATGTGTGTATGTGTATATGTATATATGTGTGTGTGTGTGTGTGTATGTATATATATATATATATATATGTAACCCTCTCACCAGGCTCGAATTTGACTCTCACAATATTACCTTATTTAGAATATTTGAACAGCATGGGATATTAGGTGAGAAGGACATCTCCAATAAGAATCCCTATTGTAAACTTGCTAGGGTGAATGACAAATAGGGTATTAACTTCAGATAGAATGATTATAGACTTGGTTATTATTATAAGGATATGCTTTCCCATGCATTAAATGAAACTGAAACAGTAAATGACTCCACCAATACAACAGACATAAGGTTCAATATCTATATCAATCACACTTTCAATGTATCACATCAAAAGAAATAAAAATAATAAACCCCAATGATTTTTCCACAACCCATGTCCAAATTATTTGCAAGCTTGCTTAAACCCTGGGCGCGCGTTGGAGCTCATAAAAAAATGCCTACATACATAAAGTCCCGAAGTCCACCCCACATTTGTAGTTACTCACTACTCGTAGATAATGCCTCAGCAAAATATAGTAGTTCCGTGCAGGTGTCCTCACAAGATCCACAGCGAACACAGCTATCAATGCAGCCAGTACTCGGTAGCAGCAACAGACATCCGTTGGAAACCCGAACTCGTGGATCGTCACAAGCAATTCTCTCCAAGTCTTGCACGATGCTAGGCTAACCTCTAGGATGTCGAATGTCTCCACAATGCGACGGCAGCTTCAGTCTCCACTAGGTCTTTCTTAACGAAATAATAAACACTCTCTTTTAGAAATAAAATCAGGATTTCCCTTTATAAAACTCTGTAGGTATGGTTTTGTTCTCTCTTTATCGTTTCCTTTGGTCTTTTTTCCTTCACCAACCCCACTAACGTCTCTCCTCTCCCTTCTTTCAACCTTTCCCTCTCTTTCCTTTCCCAGCAACCAGTCCACTCTCCCATTGGCCACAACTTAACAAGTTACCTCATTGGTCAAAACTTTAACGAGATACGTGGGAAACTTAAGCTTAAAAGTAAACCAACCTATTCACTTGTAAAACATTTTTTAAACATTGCTTCAAAAGAAATGCATTAATGACATTACAAATCAGGAGCTATTCGATCACCTTTTAAATCTAATACCAATGAATTATAACAAATAAACTCTATACTTGGTTTTAGCAAGGTATTACATATATATATGTATATACACACTGCTCAAAAAATTAAAGGGAACACTAAAATAACACATCCTAGATCTGAATGAATGAAATAATCTTATTAAATACCTTTTTCTTTACATAGTTTAATGTGCTGACAACAAAGTCACACAAAAATTATCAATGGAAATCAAATTTATCAACCCATGGTGGTCTGGATTTGGAGTCACTCTCAAAATTAAAGTGGAAAACCACACTACAGGCTGATCCAACTTTGATGTAATGTCCTTAAAACAAGTCAAAAAGAGGCTCAGTAGTGTGTGTGGCCTCCATGTGCCTGTATGACCTCCCTACAACGCCTGGGCATGCTCCTGATGAGGTGTCGGATGGTCTCCTGAGGGATCTCCTCCCAGACCTGGACTAAAGCATCCGCCAACTCCTGGACAGTCTGTGGTGCAACGTGGCGTTGGTGGATGGAGCGAGACATGATTGTTATGTATGGTACGACGTGCTGTACGTCGTACTGTACGTTGTTATGGTTTACGACAGTGTGCTGCGTTACGGATGAATGGGTTGTCAGAATGCGTGGCACATGTCATTAAACGACAGAGTGATGTTCAATGTGAAACTGTGCAGATGTCCGTTCTTTTACAACTAGGCTAGATATAACATTGGCGACGAAGATGGCTGAATTCAGTTTACCACCGCCAGCACCATTCCTCGCCGTGCCTGGCGAACCTCCAGTCCCGTGGAATAACTGGCTTGATAGTTTTAACACTTATTTAGAAGCTATGGACTTTTCTACAATCTCCGACAAGCGGAGGACAGCACTGCTCCGTCACTGCCTTGGTACAGAGGGACAGAGGATTTTCAGAGCGCTTGGATCGGCTCCTACATTCACTGCTGCAGTCAGCCTCTTACGGAACCACTTCGCCGGGAAAGAGCGAGTGCTCCTCCGACGCTACCGGCTACGGAAGAGACACCAACGGCCGGGTGAGTCCATTCAAAGCTACGTGGCTAATCTGAGGGATTTGGCTAGCTCTTGTAACTACGGGACACTTCAGGACGAGATCATCAGGGATCAGTTGATAGAGGGGACGTTATGTGAAAAGACAAGGGAGAAACTGCTTTTGGAATCGGATAATTTACAACTAGATGGAGCTATTAAAATAGCACTCCAGGTTGAAGCGGCGTTGGAATGCTCTTCTATGCTAACAGACAGCTCTGCAGCATACACTCGGCCCCCAGCCATTCTCACACAGCAGCTTCAGCCCGAGCAGGCGCACTACAACGATCACGCGCTGCGCACGCCCTCCCGCGTCGATAGCTGCATGGACACAGACACCGACATGCCCGTGCAGCAGGCACACAGACAAACAAACAGAACTAGCTGTGGCAACTGTGGGGCTAGCTCTCACAATTCAAGGGCTTCAAACTGCCCAGCCCGTGGGAAAATATGCAAGAACTGTTCAAAATACAATCACTTTGCGAAAGTGTGTCGTTCTGCCCCTGCTACTAGCTCCACCCAGAACAGGCCCTTCGTTTCATCTCACTCTCAACATGAACACACGGAAATCCGAACCGTCTCCACCAACCATGTGTCATTCAGGACATGCACTGTGCAGCTGGGTGAGGTGGGTTTGCCTTTGCTGCTGGATACTGGCGCTGCGGTGTCGTTGCTCAACCTTGCCACTTACTACAAGTTTTTCAGTCACCTACCACTCCAACAGCCCTCCACTGCCCTGTGTGGGTACGGTAGATCTAAGATAGACATTGTAGGCACCCTCCAGGTCCCAGTACACTACGGCACCAAACATCTGCCATCATTCACATTTCATGTTGCAAAGCGGGGTGCCAACCTCCTGGGCCTCGACCTCTTCACAGGCTTGGGATTCACACTGAGAGATGACAGTGGGTCAGCTATCTACCAGGTTACCTGCACATGGCAACAGAACTGGCCGACTCTGTTTGATGGACTGGGCTGCCTCACAGCCTTTACTCACAGGCCCCTAGTGAATCCGGAAGTGACCCCAGTCATGCAGCCCCTGCGCGCATTCCCTTTTGCACTGTGTGACCCCAGTCACAGTTGGATGCAGGCATCATTGAGCCAGTCAACGCTGCCCCCTGGATTTCAAACTTGGTCATTGCAACCAAAAAGTCAGGTGGAATCCGGACCTGTGTGGATCTCCGTGCTGTGAACAAGGCTGTTGTCCCGGATAAGTACCCCTTGCCTACAGCTGAGGAGCTGACCGCACAATTCCATGGCTCCACGATCTTCACGAAGCTTGACCTTCGTCAGGGTTATCTTCAGGTACCCCTCCATGCAGCTAGCAGAGACCTCACGGCCTTTGTCACACACGCTGGCGTGTTCAGATATACACGCATGCCTTTTGGACTTAGCTCCGCCCCCAGCTGCTTCCAGAAGGTGATGAGCACCATCCTCGCTGGAATACCTGGGGTGGCGGTCTATCTGGATGACATCGTGGTCCACGGCCCTGACCTCCACATCCATGATTATCGACTCCACAGAGTATTCAGTGCTCTACTGCGGAACAACCTGACCCTGAACGGTGGAAAGTGCACCTTTGCAGCTCCAGCCGTCGAGTTTGTGGGCTTCCGCCTGTCGGCCAAAGGCATTGCCCCACTCATGTCGAACATTGAAGCCGTCCACCGGATCCCGGAACCGACCTCAGCCTCTCAGGTGGCCTCATTCTTGGGCATGACAGCTTACTACCTCCGGTTTCTGCCCCACTACTCTCAGACCACAGCGCCCCTTCGCCAGCTCCTCAAGAAGGATGAGCCATGGGCCTGGACGGCAGCCTGCTCAGACGCGGTCCGCTCACTGAAGAGCCAGCTCACCACAGCCCCAGTCCTGGCTCACTTTGACCCCGTCTGCCACACCATTGTCACATGTGACGCCTCAGCTGGAGCACTAGGAGCTGTCCTCTCACAGCTGCAGAATGGCATTGAGAGGCCCGTCGCCTTCGCCTCAAGGGGCCCTGAGCCCCACAGAACAACGGTACTCTGTGGGCGAACGAGAAGCACTGGCCTGTGTCTGGGCGTGCGAAAGGTGGCACCTCTACCTATATGGCCGTCTGTTCACACTCCGAACCGACCACCAGTCCCTCACAACGCTACTGTCAGCATCAGGAACTGGCCACAAGCCACTTCGGCTGCACAGATGGGCCGACCGCCTCAGACAGTATGACTATCAGCTGAAGTTCACTCCGGGGAGGGATAACGTGGTGGCAGACCTCCTCTCACGCTCCTTTGACGCTCCTACTCCAACCGTCTTGCCAGACGACAACGAAACAGAGCTTGTACAAATGCTCTACGCTCCTCTTCAGTCAGTCGTCTCACTGGAGGAGCTGAAGCAAGCATCGGAACAGGATCCCACACTGTCTACCCTGCGCACCTACATACGCACTGGATGGCCAGCACATGTGCCGGAAGAGCTGGCGACTTTCGCCAGAGTGAAGCACGAACTTTCTTGCTGGGAAGAAGTCTGTGTCTCTCGAGGGTTTTGCACTGTGGTCCCGAGTGGCCTGCGTGCGCGTGTTCTATCCATGGCGCACGAGGGTCACTTGGGGATAGTCAAGGTCAAACAGCGATGTCGAGACCTTGTGTGGTGGCCAGGCATCGACCACGACATTGAAGCCCTGGTCAGGGATTGTGCTGCATGCCTCCTCAGTGGGAAAACAGGACAGTCCGCCCCACCCCCCTGCAGCCTCTCGCATGGCCGTCCCACCCCTGGGAGCACATCCAACTGGACATCTGTGGCGAGATCCATGGACACGCAGTCCCTCACCATCAGCGCTTCCTGGTGGTGGTGTATGACCTCCACTCTAAGTGGCCAGAAGTGGTTCCTGTCGGAACTGTCACAGCACAGGCCATCGTGGACATCCTAGACAGCCTGTTCACAAGGTGGGGCCTACCCCTCACCCTTACCACGGACAATGGGCCCCAGCTAACCTCTGCCGAGTTCTCCTCATATCTCAGCAACAAGGGAATCAAACACATCCGCACGGCCTACTACAACCCACAAGCTAACGGAGGGGTGGAACGCTTCAACCAAACGCTGAAGAACGGCATCAGAGCGCACCTGGTCCAGGGGTGCACGTTCCAAACTGCTTTGAATCAAACGCTAATGCACTACAGAGCAAGCAAACACACAACAACACAGGTCTCCCCGGCATCCCTCATGCTAGGTCGTGAGATGGAACTGCCACTGGACAGACTCAGAACACAGAGAGTAGCAGAACCGGCGACTAGGCGCACCCAAGAACAGCAGGCAGTGACCGGGCACCAAAGAGCAATGAAACAGCGTTTTGACAAGGCACACAGGGTGAAGAAGTCGATCATTCAAGTGTCAGACTGGGTCCGAGCCCGACGGCCTCAGCGGTGCAACAAAATGGCCTCATTCTGGTCGGACCCCTTGCAGGTCAGTCGACAACTGGGGCCCGCCACATTCATGATGAGCAATGGATCACGCTGGCACGCCAGCCGCCTCAGAAAAGTCCCTGCCCCTCAAGGAACACGAAGGCACACAAAACAGACATGCAGGCCAGAGACGCCACTGGATGGACCTCCTCCACCACTACCACCTGAGCCCCAGCCTCTGTGGGTTCCCCAAGGGCCAGAGCCACAAGCGGTGACGGTGGAAGAAAGGCCTATGCGGGCACGAACTCGCCCTGCTTATCTGGGGGACTACTTAACCTCTTTTCATTCTTAGGCTCCGTTAGGTGTCTTAGTCAACCTCCAGGTTAATGGACTGAACTGGCTAGTTTGGAGAGTCCATCCGTTTAAGGGTTAATGTTTATTTCTTACAGGTATCACTCTAGGTTCTTGCCCTATGGACATTTTATATATGGTACCAGTCCCTGGTTTTGGAAAGGGGGGGGAAATGTTATGTATGGTACGACGTGCTGTACGTCGTACTGTACGTTGTTATGGTTTACGACAGTGTGCTGCGTTACGGATGAATGGGTTGTCAGAATGCGTGGCACATGTCATTAAACGACAGAGTGATGTTCAATGTGAAACTGTGCAGATGTCCGTTCTTTTACAACTAGGCTAGATATAACAATGATGTCCCAGATGTGCTCAATTGGATTCAGGTCTGGGGAACGGGCGGGCCAGTCCATAGCATCAATGCCTTCCTCTTGCAGGAACTGCTGACACACTCCAGCCACATGAGGTCTAGCATTGTCTTGCATTAGGAAGAACCCAGGGCCAACCGCACCAGCATATGGTCTCACGAGGGGTCTGAGGATCTCATCTCGGTACCTAATGGCAGTCAGGCTACCTCTGGCGAGCACATGGAGGGCTGTGCGGCCCCCCAAAGAAATGACACCCCGCACCATGACTGACCCACCGCCAAACCGGTCATGCTGGAGGATGTTGCAGGCAGCAGAACGTTCTCCACGGCGTCTCCAGACTCTGTCACGTCTGTCACATGTGCTCAGTGTGAACCTGCTTTCATCTGTGAAGAGCACAGGGCGCCAGGGCGAATTTGCCAATCTTGGCATTCTCTGGAAAATGCCAAACGTCCTGCACGGTGTTGGGCTGTAAGCACAACCTCCACCTGTGGACGTCGGGCCCTCATAGAGTCTGTTTCTGACCGTTTGAGCAGACACATGCACATTTGTGGCCTGCTGGAGGTCATTTTGCAGGGCTCTGGCAGTGCTCCTCCTGCTCTTCCTTGCACAAAGGCGGAGGTAGCAGTCCTGCTGCTGGTTTGTTGCCCTCCTACGGCCTCCTCCACGTCTCCTAATGTACTGGCCTGTCTCCTGGTAGCGCCTCCATGCACTTGACACTATGCTGACTGACACAGCAAACCTTCTTGCCACAGCTCGCATTGATGTGCCATCCTGGATGAGCTGCACTACCTGAGCCACTTTTTGTGGGTTGTAAACTCCGTCTCATGCTACCACTAGAGTGAAAGCACTGCCAGCATTTAAAAGTGACCAAAACATCAGCCAGGAAGCATAGGAACTGAGAAGCGGTCTGTGGTCACCACCTGCAAAACCAGTCCTTTATTGGGGGTGTCTTGCTAATTGCCTATAATTTCCACCTGTCTATTTCATTTGCACAACAGCATGTGACATTTATTGTCAATCAGTGTTGCTTCCTAAGTGGACAGTTTGATTTCACAGAAGTGTGATTGACTTGGAGTTACAATGTGTTGTTTAAGTGTTCCCTTAATTTTTTTGAGCAGTGTATATTATTATTATTATTATTATTATTTATATATTTTATTCCAATGTACTTTACTCAAACCAGTGAATATCACTTATTATAAATTAGATCATTAACTATCAGCTCTTGGAATATCCAGGGCCTGTACTCTTCACATTTTGGTTATAAAACAACAAATCCAGAATTTATTAAAAACATCAAGGGACAGGACATCATAATCCTATTGGAAACATGGTGTCGTGGAGACATAGGTATTCAGTGTCCCTCAGGCTATAGAGAAAGTTTACTACCATCAATCAAACATAAAAATGTTAAATTGGGCCGAGACTCAGGAGGAATCATCATTTGGCATAAGCAGGACTTAGCACTGAAAAAAAGGTATTATTGTGACAATGATGTATACATATGTGCAGCTTATGCTCCTCCTTCAGATTCATCATATTATGATGATCCGTTTTTTGACAATCTCCATACAGAAATCTTTCAATTTCAGGCAGAGGGTAAAGTGCTTCTTTGTGGAGATTTCAATGCAAGAACAGGTTCTGAGCCTGACTACACTGATGCGGGAGGTAACCACCACATATTTGGACACCCCTCCTTGTACAGTAGCCCAATTATAAATAATAGAAACAGTCCTGACCAAATACTGAACAAAAATGGGAAGGAGTTAGTGCATCTCTGTCGAGCATTAGGCCTATACATGCTTAATGGTAGAATCAGAGGGGACACTTTAGGTCAGTTTACTTACTGCTCAGCTCTTGGGACAAGTGTAGTCGATTATGCCATCACTGACATTGACCCCTCCTCCATTAGTGCATTCACTGTCAGACCACAGACACCATTGTCAGATCACAGTCAGATCAACGTGTTTCTGAAGAAATTAACCAGCAATATTCATTCAAAGAAACAGCCCAATAAACTCTACAACATGAACCAATCGTACAGATGGGCTCAAAACAGTGCAGAGAGATTCATTGAAACATTGAACTCAAATGAAATGAAATGATGAACTCTATACAGTTTTTCAATAACTCACAATACCAAAACAATAAAGAAGGTGTCAATTCGGCTACTGAAAACATCAATTGCATTTTCCAAAAAGCAGCATAGAAAACACATTTGAGAAAACCAAAGAAATGCAACATCAGAAACAAAAAACTAAATGTTTCTGAAAAATGGTTTGATAACGAATGTAAAACAAGTAGAAAACACTTAAGACAAGTGTCAAATGAAAAACATAAGCAGCAAAACAACCCAGATCTACGCTGAATACTTTGAAACTCTGAAACAGTATAAACATACACTGAAACGCAAGAAATTGAATTATACCAACAAGACACTTGATGAAATTGAATGTGCAATTGACCAAAATCAGTTCTGGGACATTTGGAACAATTTAAGCACAACAAAGCCACAAGAATTAGCCATACAAGATGAAGGAATTTGGAAAACTTATTTTGATAATCTATACAAAAACATCCCACAAAAAGACTTACAACAGAACCAATTATTCAAGAAAAATGGAACATCCTTGAATCAGTCATTAAAAACAAACAAAATCCATTAGATTACCCAATAACCCAACAAGAACTAAATGAAAAGCTAATATCTATAAAATCAAAGAAGGCCTGTGGTCTAGATAACATCAGAAATGAAATGCTGAAAAACAGCACACCTGAGTTGCAAAATGCTGTGCTTTTTAACTTCTGGCTGCTTCCCTGATGTCTGGAACCAGGGGCTCATCTCCCCTATCCACAAAAGTGGAGACAAATCAGACCCCAATAATTACAGGGGAATTTGCGTACTTTGGAAAGGTTTTCTGTAGCATTTTGAATTCAAGAATTCAAACCTTTCTTCAATATTTTTTTTTTATAAGTAAATGTCAAATTGGCTTTCTCCCTAACCATCGCACTACTGACCATATATACACCTTACACACACTAATTAATAAACATGTCCACCAAAAAAAAGAGGGCAAAATCTTTGCTTGCTTTATTGACTTTAAAAAAGCATTTGATTCTATTTGGCACGAAGGGCTATTCTACAAAATTATCCAAAGTGGGCTTGGTGGTAAGGCGTATGATTTAATCAAATGTATGTACACAGAAAACAAGTGTGCAATAAAAATCAAAAACCAAAGAACATAATTATTTTCACAATGTCGAGAATGGTCCACCACCCAAAGGACATCCAGCCAACTTGACACAACTATGGGAAGCAATGGGGTCACCATGGGCCAGCATCCCTGTGGAACGCTTTCGACACCATGCCCCGACGAATTGAGGCTGTTGAGGGCAAAGGGGGGAGGGGTGCAACTAAATATTTAGAAGGTGTCCTTAATGTTTTGTACACTCAGTGTACTGTATATCTTTGGCACTGTCATCATAGAGATCTGTCAATATACTGTCTCATGTCTGAAATACTGTCATCAGAGATCTATCAATATACTGTCTCTCATGTCTGAAATACTGTCATCAGACACAATTGTTAGGTGCCTTTTGGCAAACTCCAAGCAGGCTGTCATGTGGCTTTTACTTACACTGAAACAACACTTAATTTCAAGTTTGTTTTTTTCTGAATAAGAATAAATCAATGTGTGGAAGGAGATTGGACAATGTATAGGGATTCCCTATAGCTGTTTTTGACTGGAGCATGATCAGATTGCTTTGTTTGAGCCAGAATGGAAATTTGGTCTGAGAAACGACGCCCATTATAGCATGACTATTTCAGACAGAATTAACTTTATGTTACATGTAAAAATATAAATAAGGCAATGTTTATATGACCCCCTTTCAAACAGTCACTTATTTATCACTTTCTTGCAGATATACAGTGCATTCAGAAAGTATTCATACCCCTTAACTTATTCCACATGTTGTTTTCTTACAGCCTGAATTCAAAATGGATTCAATTATAATATTTCCTCTCACGCAGCTACACACAATACCCCATAATGACAAATTGAAAACACGCTTTTGAAATTTTTGCAAATGTATTGGAAATTACATACAGAAATATCTCATTTACATAAGTATTCCCACCCCTGAGTCGATTAAAGCTGTGTCTTACTTGGTAAATCTCCAAGAGCTTTGCACAACTGGATTGGAAAATGTATGCAATATACATTGTATAGACAGCCATTTTTCTTTTGCCATAGGTTTTCAAGCCGAATTAAGTCAAAACTGTAACTAAGCCATTCAGGAACATTCAATGTCGTCTTGGTAAGCAACTCCAGTGAATATTTGGCCTTGTGTTTTAGGTTATTGTCCTGCTGAATAGGGAATTTGTCTCCCAGTGTCTGTTGGAAAGCAGACTGAACCAGGTTTTCCTCTAGGATTCTGCCTGTACTTCAAATCAAATCAAATCAAATCAAATTTTATTGGTCACATGCGCCGAATACAACAGGTGCAGACATTGCAGTGAAATGCTTACTTACAGCCCTTAACCAACAGTGCATTTATTTTAAACAAAAAAAGTAAGAATAAAACAACAACAACAAAAAAGTGTTGAGAAAAAAAGAGCAGAAGTAAAATAAAGTGACAGTAGGGAGTGTCACGCCCTGGCTCTGGGGACTATGTTATGTTGAGCCAGGGTGTGTAAGTCTATGTTTTGTATATCTATGTTGGCCTGAGTGACTCCCAATCAGAGGCAACGAGTGTCAGCTGGTTGTCTCTGATTGGGAGCCATATTTATCTATCGGTCTTTTCACTTTGTGTTGTGGTTTCTTGTTCCTTTTGGTTTGTGTGTATCAAAGGACTTCACGTTTCGTTCGTTGTTTTGATCGTGAGATCTGTTTAATAAATAATATGTACGCATTCAACGCTGCGCATTGGTCCACTCTGTTAGACGATCGTGACAGAAGAAACCACCAAGACAGGACCAAGCAGCATGAAGAGGAGAGAGGAAGGACCTGGGATCAGGGGAGTAGGAGTTTCGGCTGGGCCACGCTAAGTGAAGAGGAGAGAGGCTGGTCTATGAAGCAATGGATCGAGAGTCTGGCGAGAGCTAGGGAGGCCTGGTCCACGGGGAGGAGAGAAATTTTTAGGGGGGGGCTCACGACGTGGACGACGGGGCAGCAGGAGGCCGCGATGGAGCGGTCCAGCGGGTGTGAAGAGGAGGCCGCCAGGTTAAGGGGGCCACTGGTCACAGAGGAGAGGGAAAGTGTGGAGGCACGGCGAGAGGTACTGGGGTGTATTACCAGTCCGGTCCGGCCCGTTCCTGATCCCTGCATAGGGCCAGTGGCGTGTGTCCCCAGTACGGTTCGGCCTGTTCCTGCCTCTCGCACCGAGCCTGTGGTGCGCGTCGTCAGCCCTGTCCGGCCCGTTCCTGCTCTCCGTACCAAGTCGGTGGTGCGCGTCGCCAGCCCGGTCCGGCCCATTCCTGCTCTCCGCACCAAGTCTGTGGTGCGCGTCGCCAGCCCAGTCCGGCCCATCCAAGCTTCCCGCACCAAGCCAGTGGTGTGCGTCGTCAGTCCGGCACGGCCCGTTCCTGCTCTCCGCACCAAGTCTGTGGTGCGCGTCGCCAGTCCAGTCCGGCCCATCCAAGCTTCCCGCACCAAGCCAGTGGTGTGCGTCGTCAGTCCGGCACGGCCCGTGCCTGCTCTCCGCACCAAGTCTATGGTGCGTTTCGTCAGCCCTGTCCGGCCCGTTCCTGCTCTCCGCACCAAGTCTGTGGTGCGCGTCGCCAGCCCAGTCGGCCCATCCAAGCTCCCCGCACCAGGTCAGTGGTGCGTGTCGTCAGCCCGGTCCGGCTCATTCCTGCTCCCCGCACCAAGTCAGGGGTGCGCTTCGTCAGCCCGGTCCGGCCCGTTCCTCCTCCACGCATCAAGCCAGGGGTGTGCGTCGTCAGTCCAGCACAACCCGTGCCTGGGTCATGTCCGGAGGCGCCGCCGAGGCGGAGTGCCCACCCGGTCCCTCCCCTGTTGTGGTTGTTTGGCGCGGCCGGAGTCCGCGCCTTTGGGGGGGGGTACTGTCACGCCCTGGCTCTGGGGACTATGTTATGTTGAGCCAGGGTGTGTAAGTCTATGTTTTGTATATCTATGTTGGCCTGAGTGACTCCCAATCAGAGGCAACGAGTGTCAGCTGGTTGTCTCTGATTGGGAGCCATATTTATCTATCGGTCTTTTCACTTTGTGTTGTGGTTTCTTGTTCCTTTTGGTTTGTGTGTATCAAAGGACTTCACGTTTTGTTCGTTGTTTTGATCGTGAGATCTGTTTAATAAATAATATGTACGCATTCAACGCTGCGCATTGGTCCACTCTGTTAGACGATCGTGACAGGGAGGCTATATATACAGTAAAATAAAGTGACAGTAGGGAGGCTATATATACAGGGGGGTACCGTTGCAGAGTCAATGTGCGGGGGCTAGTTGAGGTAGTTGAGGTAATATGTACATGTGGGTAGAGTTAAAGTGACTATGCATAAATACTTAACAGAGTAGCAGCAGCGTAAAAAGGATGGGGTGGGGGGGCAGTGCAAATAGTCCGGGTAGCCATGATTAGCTGTTCAGGAGTCTTATGGCTTGGGGGTAGAAGCTGTTGAGAAGTCTTTTGGACCTAGACTTGGCACCAGTGGCGGCTCCTGAAAAAATTCTCAGGAGGGGCAATTTTTCTGATGATTTAGGTGACCTACACACATTTAAAAAAAGATATGTCCAGCAACAACATGAAGACAGGGGCAGCATATAAGTCAATACCAGAAGCATTTATTGACTGATCTCAAAAGTGTTGGCTTACCAGGGTTGGTGGAGCCCTCAGTTTCATCTTTGCCTCGCAAAGCTAACTCAAACACTCCGCAAAACTTCACACACTGGATTAGCCGGCTGAGGATGTGGCGGTTCTTGCTAATGTCGTAGTAAATATATTTGTTATAGTGAATATGGAATATGATATGTTGAGTAAAATGTTGTGCTAAGATCTATTTAGGTCAGGAGCTGGTTATAAGTTATGTTCCTATCCAATAACAATGGACAAAAGGGTCCTATCTTGTCAGCCTTGTCAGCAGGTGGCCAAGGACAACACCCACGCCATAGGCCTCTCAGTTCTTCCAACTCACGAAGTTTTTGCTCTGAGGACACACACACACACAAACACACATCATCACTGTTAAACACACACACACACACACATCATCACTGTTAAACACACACACACACACACACACACAAAAAATCCCCTCTCTTAGGCTGAACATTTGAAGACAGAGAACCCGACTCAGAGCCAATGCAACAGTGACAGTAGCCTGGAGGGGACCTCGCCCAACTCATCAGGACCAATCAGAAGATCAGAACTACTAGATTGAACCTACTTCATTTATTGCATAAAATGTCTGCACACAATGTTTCGGGGCTCTCTTCAGATAATAATAATAATAATAATAATAATATGCCATTTAGCAGACGCTTTTATCCAAAGCGACTTACAGTCATGCGTGCATACATTTTTGTGTATGGGTGGTCCCGGGGATCGAACCCACTACCTTGGCGTTACAAGCACCATGCTCTACCAGCTGAGCTACAGAAAGTGGATACTCATGGATGCGCATTGCAATTGTAAAATGTCAACACAATTGGAGACACCACGTCATTTTTGGAGACATGTTATTGACAGTAAACTATTGTAGATGCGACTGCTAACTAAATAAAACATTTTAGCTGGCTAGCTAATCATCTTAGCTAAATGTGGGGCAAACAATTCAGTTATTTACCGTTAATTTGAGGGATTGGGGTGAAAGAAATCGAGTTACATAGTGATACTTTACGATATACTGTATTGACAATATCGCAATATTTTAGCGCTAGTTGGCTGTACCTGCACCAAAACACCATTATTGTTCCTTCATAGCTTGTTCTCAATCTTTTCACATTGGGAGCCAATTTGTTTTCAGCACTTTTATTTCCATGACTGATCAAAACTCGTTCTCATGGCTTTCTGATCCCTCTGCAACAGACATATGGTGCGCAATAAAATCACAGTATCGAATCGCAATACGTATAGAATCATGAGACTCGCAATGCTGATGCATATATCTTATCGTGAGGTTCCTGGCAATTCCCAGCCCAAGTTCATTTGCCACAACAAATCTCTTCGCTAGCAAACGCAATGTGTCTCCAGCAATGTTTACTTTTTTGACGTTCTATGGCATCTCCACTTTCCAAGCATATATGACCACATGTAATATTTTGGTAAGTGATGCAAATAGTGAACTATGTAGGGCCAGGATGTAAAATATATGTAGCTGCAGCAATTTCTCTTATCTGATATGGTAAGTAATGGGGCTTGATTTATAGCTCCCTAAGAGTTTGACCGAACGGGTCCGTGAACGCGATTGCAGATATCTTTACCTCTGAATAAACTGCCTTATATTATACAATTATCCACCTTGTCCAAAAGTCTCTACTTTTTCTCCGTTCTCCAGTAAACTTGTTTTATCAACAATAGTAAGGTTCAATGACACAGAAAGCAGTTCAATGTCGGGGTACAGTCGCTCTCTTACCAGGATCGCGGTCCGCTCTGACCAGGGTGAAGGTGGCCGGCTCCACCTCTCTGCCAGCAGCGTTTTCATTATTTAGTCCGTTCGTAGCGGGTATGTACACGATCAACAAGATCAGTCCAAGACCGAAGATCAGTCCAAAGCAGAATGTTTGCAGAATGTTTGTAAACTAAGTCTACAAATTAAAAACATAAAATAACGCCACACTGCAGGTCGCAACATAGACGCTGATAGCCGCCATTGTCTTAGTTACGTTCAACGTTACGTCACGTATGACGAAAGCGCGTAAGTGCATGCACACAGACACCCATAGAGAATGTATTGAAAGCTTTGAAATGTGAAAAAAATAGATTTTACATGACAGGCTATGAGAGACTTCTGGGCGATTTTCAACCTGACTGAAATCGCCCAAAAAACGGGCGGGGCCATTTGAAGCACGACTTTAGCCTGATTTGACATTTAGTGGCTGGCAGATCAGACGTGAACACTGATAACTGCTGTTGCCGTGATATAATTTTTTATAAATGTATAAAAAAAAAAATATTATTATTATTTTTTTTTATTTTTTATAATTGATTAGAAAAAAAATCCCTTCCTTTTCCCGTTTGGCAGTGCGTCGCCCATATCGCCCTATTGAACAAGCCGTCCCTGCTTGGCACTCCGGTACCGCTTGCCGTGCGGTAGCAGAGAGAACAGTCTATGACTAGGGTGGCTGGAGTCTTTGACAATTTTGAGGGCCTTCCTCTGACACCGCCTGGTATAGAGGTCCTGGATGGCAGGGAGCTTTGCCCCAGTGATGTACTGGGCCGTACTCATTACCCTCTGTAGTGCCTTGCGGTCAGAGGCCAAGCAGTTGCCATACCAGGCGGTGATGCAACCAGTCAGGATGCTCTCGATGGTGCAGCTGTATAATTTTTTGAGGATCTGAGGACCCATGCCAAATCTTTTTAGTCTCCTGAGGGGGAATAGGCTTTGTCGTGCCCTCTTCACGACTGTCTTGGTGTGTTTGGACCATGATAGTTCGTTGGTGATGTGGACACCAAGGAACTTGAAGCTCTCAACCTGTTCCACTACAGCCCCGTCGATGAGAATGGGGGCGTGCTCAGTCCTCTTTTTTTTCCTGTAGTCCACAATCATCTCCTTTGTCTTGGTCACGTTGAGGGAGAGGTTGTTGTCCTGGCACCACACGGCCAGATCTCTGACCTCCTCCCTATAGGCTGTCTCATCGTTGTCGGTGATCAGGCCTACCACTGTTGTGTCGTCGGCAAACTTAATGATGGTGTTGGAGTCGTGCCTGGCCATGCAGTCATGGGTGAACAGAGAGCTCTATGCCGTTTATTTTTATCCTAAAAAAGTCTCTAGTCCTTGCCAATGACATGCATACCCATAACATGATGCAGCCACCACCATGCTTGGAAATATGAAGAGTGGTACTCAGTGATGTGTTGTGTTGAATTTGCCCCAAACATTACGCTTTGTATTCAGGGCATAAAGTTCATTTCTTTGCCACATTATTTGCAGTTTTACTTTAGTGCCTTATTGCAAACACAATGCATGTACAGGTTTCCTTCTTTTACATTTACATTTAAGTCATTTAGCAGACGCTCTTATCCAGAGCGACTTACAGTTAGTGAGTGCATACTCTGTCAATTAGGTTAGTATTGTGGAGTAACTACAATGTTGATGATTCATCCTCTGTTTTCTCCTATCAAAGCATTAAACTTTCTAACTGTTTTAAAGTCACCATTGGCCTCATGGTGACATCCCTGAGCGTTTTCCTTCCTCTCCTGCAGCTGAGTTAGGAAGGACACCTGTATTTTTGTAGTGACTGGGTGTATTGATACACCATCCAAAGCGTAATTAATACCTTCACCATGCTCAAAGGAATATTCAATGTCTGCTTTATTTGTACCCATCTACCAAAAGGTGCCCTTCTTTGCGAGGCATTGGAAAACCTCCCTGGTCTTCATGGTTGAATCTATGTTTGAAATTCACTGCTCGACTGAGGGACCTAATAGATAATTGCATGTGTGGGGTACAGAGATTATGTAGTCGTTCAAAAATCACTATTATTGCACACATAGTGAGTCCATCTAACTGATTATGTGACTTGTTAGCACATTTTTACTCCTGAGCTTATTTAGGCTTGCCATAACAAAGGGGTTGAAAACAAATTGATTAGATTACTAGATACTAGACTCTGTCAATATGTTTTTGGAAGTGGCTCTGCATTTCTTGCATTTCTTGCATACATATCATATTTATTTAAGGATTATGACGACTTTCTAAAAGGACAAAGCTGTTTCTGTGTGCTCCCTTGCCTCCACTGTCACCACATCCCTCGATGCGTGCAAACAGAGCATCTATATCAGGGATGGGCAACTCCAGTCCTCGGGACCTGATTGGTGTTACACTTTTTCCCCAGCCCCAGCTAACACGTTTGACTCTAATAATCAAGTACTCATGGGTTTCAGTTTAGAATGCAATAAGTTTAATCATCTGTGTTTGCTAGGGATGGGGAAAAAGTGTGACACCCCTCCGACCCCCAAGGACTGGAATTGTCCATCCCTGATCTATATGGTAGGACCAGTACCAGACCTGAATGAATGTGTCTGTTTTGAATATTCACGGAGACAGAATGATGTGGTTGATAGCAGAGACGTCCCGCCCAAAGGGGGCACAGGGTCACTTGCCCCCTCAGATTTGTGATGTTTAAATTTGTCTTGTTATATTTTCTCTGTCATACTACTAACCATGAAGTTGGCTTTAGCTAGCCCAGATAGGATCCCAATCTCCCAACCTAATAACTACACTGAACAAAAATATAAACGCAACATGTAAAGTGTTGGTCCCATGTTTCATGAGCTGAAATAAAAATCCCAGAAACGTTCCATTCGCACAAAAAGCTTATTTCTCTCAAATTGTGTACACAAATTTGTTTACAACCCTGTAAGCGGCATTTCTCCTTTGCCAAGATAATCCATCCACCTCACAACTATGGCATATCAAGAAGCTGATTAAACAGCATGATAATTACACAGGTGCACCTTGTGCTGAGGACAATAAAATGCCACTCTAAAATGTGCAGTTTTGTCACACAACACAATGCACAGATGTTTCAAGTTTTGAGGCAGCGTGCAATTGGCTTACGGACTGCAGGAATTTCCACCAGAGCTGTTGCCAGATACGTTTATGTTAATTTCTCAACCATAAGCCAAGGCGGCTTTAGAGAATTTGGCAGTACTTCTAACTGGCCTCACGACTTCAGACCACTTGTAAAGCAGCGTATGGGCGAGCTGTTGGCTGATGTCAACGTTGTGAATGCTCCATGGTGGCAGTGGGGTTATTGTATGGGCAGGCATAAGCTACGGACAATGAACATTTTATCGATGACAATTTGAATGCACAGAGATACCGTGGGATAGTGTACGTGCACAAAGTGAGTTTGTAACATGTATATCATTCTTGCTTGTTGTTCTTCATAGTTACTACCATTGCCTATTGTAAGTTGCCTCTCTGTGTTTTACTGTGTTGTGTAATACTCCGCAGGTAGCATTATGCCATTAATACAGCCCTTCCTTTGTTAATAGCGTTGTTGCTCTACTTGTGCTATCAGTTATTGTGCATATTCATTACCCCTGTTATCTGTCCATTACAGGACCACTATCATTCCACTACCTTTCCATGTCCATTTCATCCGTGTGTGTCAATAAAGTATCCTTGAATGTAACTCTGAGGTTGCCTTATTCCATTCTTACCGGGGAGGTGAAAGCGCAACCTGGTCTCAGAACATTTCGTATTATTCTGTATGTACAAAGCTGTGATCAAGGCAAAGGGTGGCTACTTTGAAGAATCTCAAATCTGAAATATATTTTGATATGTGTAACACGTTTTTGGTTACTACATGATGCCATATGTGTTATTTAATCGTTTTGATGACTTCACTATTATTCTACAATGTAGAAAATACACAAGACACAGAGGAGGAGAAACTATCCAACACCCTGGGAGAGAGAACGAGTGACCTCAGTCGAACTCACAGCCAGAAAGATGGGTTAGATACAGGAGAGGAGGAGGTCACCCCGGATGCCATCACCCCTGCTCCTGTGAGCAAGGAATGAGAGGGGAAGCCTTCTGATCAGGCCAACAGACAGGCTGAGCGAGAGGTCATAGTGATAGTGATTCACACCCAGAGAGAGACAGACAACCCATACAACCTCTTGGCTGAGATTAACCACACAGAGGTAGAGGCAGAGGGCCTTCAGGGCAAGCCAGTCAGCCTGCCTGCTCTGATCCTCAAGTCAATTGTATTTAAATTCATATTCATTAAAGATTTTTAGTCAAGACTTGAAAAGTGCAATTTATTTCAAATGATAATTATTCAGTGTCTGCAACCCTCAAGAACCAGGGTGAGTCTGGGTCCCCCTTTAACTGAGCAAACACAACTTGCACATCGTCATAGACTAGGCCGAAACGTTAATCTTTTAACCTTGCTTAAATTAAACAATGCATTTTTAATAGTGAGCAAGAGTTTTCTATGATGATTAAAGTTTTTTGGTCGCGCCCTCCACTTTTTTGTCAAATAATAAATCTAAAAAAATGTAATAAGTTAATTATTAAAAGCATTACAATTGGGATTGGGATGTTTCCCACTTATTTATACAATCACTCCACAAAGTTTAGAGAAATGTTCTGAAATTAATTAAGAATTAAACAGAAGAAAATCAGAATTGAAGGCAACTATAATGCAAAGAATTTAATGGTCTATGGTTCAATCCTGTTTCTGGTCTAATGAATAATTAATATTGTTCCTCCTCTTCCTTGTGGCAAGCGCAGCAGAACACTGCCCTCCAAAGCCTGCAAAAAAAACGCCGGACTGCCCCTTTCCTCGCCCTGCATGGAACATCCAGGGTCACGTCCTTGGTGACGTGTGGGGTGACGTCCAGGGTGACCACAGCAACATCCTCTGGAAAGGGACAAAAGCGGGACAGAATGTAAATAAATGCAAACCGTAGGTTCTAAACACTGGCCAGTTGAATTGGATCTTTTATTTCAGCTCATGAAACATGGGACCAACACTTTACATGTTATCATGATGAACGGCACCTGTCAGAGTGCTTTCTATAAGTCTTACTCACCTGCTTGGATGTCAGATGGCAGAGTGGCGTAGACGGCCACCATGAGTGGCTTTTCTTCAGGTGTGACGTCCGCAACCTCCAAGAGTGAAGAAGCAGGGTATGCATCTGAGTTAGGGGTGAGGTCCAAAACCTCCAGCTGAGAACAAGCCGGATCTGCCTCTGTGTTAGGGGTGATGTCCACAACCTTCAGGTGGGTAGAAGCCGGGTCTGCCTCTGTGTAAGGGGTGATGTCCACAACTTCCAAGTGGGAAGAGACGGGTTCTGCCTCTTTGTTAGGGGTGATTTCCACAACCTCCAGGTGAGAAGAAGCCGGGTCTTTCTCTGTGTTAGGGGTGATGTCCACAAGCTCCAAGTGGAAAGCAGCCAGGTCTGCCTCTGTGTTAGTGATGATTTCCATAACCTCCTGGTGGGAAGAAGATGGGTCTGCCTCTGTGTTAGGGTTGATGTCAACAACCATACGGTGGGAAGAAGCCGGGTCTGCCTCTGTGTTTGGGGTGATGTCCACAAGCTCCGGGTTGGAAGAAGCCGGGTCTGTCTCTGTGTTAGGGGTGGTTTCCACAACCTCCTGATAGGAAGAAGCCGGGTCTAACTCTGTGTTAGGGGTGATGACCACAACCTCCAGGTGCGAAGAAGCCGGGTCTGCCTCTGTGTTATGGGTGATGTCCACAACCTCCAGGTTGGAAGAAGCCGGATCTGCCTCTGTGTTAGGGGTGATGTCCACAACCTTCAGGTGGGTAGAAGCCGGGTCTGCCTCTGTGTAAGGGGTGATGTCCACAACTTCCAAGTGGGACGAGATGGGTTCTGCCTCTGTGTTAGGTGTGACGAACACAATCTCCAAGTGGGAAGAGACGGGTTCTGCCTCTTTGTTAGGGGTGATTTCCACAACCTCCAGGTGAGAAGAAGCCGGGTCTACCTCTGTATTAGGGGTGATGTCCACAACCTTACGGTGGGAAGAAGCCGGGTCTGCCTCTATGTTAGGTGTGATTTCCACAACTTCCAGCTGGGAATAAGCCGGGTCTGCCTCTGTGTTAAAGGTTATGTCCACAACAACTAGGTGGAAAGAAGCCGGGTCTGTCTCTGTGTTAGGGGTGATGTCCACAAGCTCCAGGTGGGAAGAAGCAGGATCTGCCTCTGTGTTTGGGGTGATGTCCACAAGCTCCAGGTGGGAAGAAGCAGGATCTGCCTCTGTGTTTGGGGTGATGTCCACAACCTCTAGGCGGGAAGAAGCCGGGTCTGCATCTGTGTTAGGGGTGATGTCCACAAACTCCATGTGGGAAGAAGCAGGATCTGCCTCTGTGTTTGGGGTGATGTCCACAAGCTCCAGGTGGGAAGAAGCCGGGTCTGCCTCTGTGTTAGGGGTGATGACCACAACCTCCTGATAGGAAGAAGCCGGGTCTAACTCTGTGTTAGGGGTGATGACCACAAACTTCAGGTGGGTAGAAGCCTTCTTAGCCTCTGTGTTAGGGGTGATGTCCACAAGCTCCAAGTGGAAAACAGACAGGTCTGCCTCTGTTTTAGGGATGATTTCCATAACCTCCTGGTGGGAAGAAGATGGGTCTGCCTCTGTGTTAGGGGTGATGTCCACAAGCTCCTGGTGGGAAGAAGCCAGGTGTGCCTCTTTGTTAGGAGTGATGTCCACAACCTCCAGGTGGGAAGAAGCAAGGTGTGCCTCTTTGTTGGGGGTGATGTCCACAACCTCCAGGTGAGAAGAAGCCGGGTCTGCCTCTGTGTTAGGGGTGATGTCCACAACCTCCAGGTGGGAAGATGCTGGGTCTGCCTCTGAGTTATGGGTGATGTCAACAACCATACGGTGGGAAGAAGCCGGGTCTGCCTCTGTGTTTGGGGTGATGTCCACAAGCTCCAGGTTGGAAGATGCCGGGTCTGTCTCTGTGTTAGGGGTGGTTTCCACAACCTCCAGGTGAGAAGAAGCCGGGTCTGCCTCTGTGTTATGGGTGATGTCCACAACCTCCAGGTTGGAAGAAGCAGGGTCTGACTCTGTGTTAGGGGTGATGTCCACAACCAATGGGTGGGAAGAAGCTGGGTCTGCCTCTGTGTTATGGGGGATTTCCACAACCTCCAGTTGGGAAGAAGCCTGGTCTGCATCTGTGTTTGGGGTGACAATTAAAATCCTGATTGGCTTTACTACTACAAGGCACCAGGATGTCATGACAAAAGGCATATGTCAGAGTGCTCTCTATGAGTGCTACTCACCTGCTTGGATGTCAGCTGGTAGTGTGGCGGAGACGGCCACCACTAGGACAGGGGGAACTGGCAGGGTGTCTGCAGTAGGCTGGAAGCAGCTTTTCACCTCGTCCGCCACAAAGGCACAGACAGAGCTCATAAAAAAAGGGGTTGTGAGGTCATCCAGGGAGAAGGACTGGCTGATTCTCCCGAGGATCGACCTCACAGAGTCAAAAGCAGCAGCCCGGGAGAAAGGGGTGTGAGGAGAAGAGGCCTTCAACATGCTGGAGAGCTTCTCCCCTACGGCCACCACCATACTCACAGCCATCCCGCTTAGGAGGATGGGGTGATCTGAATGGCCTTCCTCTGGCTGAAGCCACAGGGCCAGGAGGATCCTGGGCACCAGCTCCACCACAACCTGGGATGGGCTGAGCAGGTTGCTACAGGGCTTATTGGACAGCTTGTCCTGAATGCTCCTCACAGCTCTCTCCATGATGATGTGGACCTTGGGGTCGCTGAAATCAACAAAAAGCAGCAGAGAAAGCTAAACTATGTGCAATGTTCACACAGAGAACACTGCCCTAGTTTTTTTCTGCATAGCTCCAGATGTGTAGATGAATGGAGCAAGCCGTATGCGGGGCAGTACATGGAACTCACATGTCAGCTCCAGCTGGAGAGGTGGGGTGCATAGAGCGGCGGAGCTTGCAGACAGCCTTGTGCTCCATGTCAATCATTTTTAGGCAGGTGTTTACTTCCCAGGTCTGCCGTAGGGAAACAGGAAGTCCCATTAGTGTAATTTCACAACAGATATATTCTGCTGTACTAACTAGTTGTTGAAAGGCTAGAAAAGAGCTCACTGACTGATAGTCTAAGTCTCTAACTCTCATTCTCTTACCAGCCGAGCGAGTTCGTTCCCCTCCTCCAGGGTTTCCTTCCACACCCCTTCAAATAAAACACAAAGCATTTCAACTTTCCTGGCTTCCTATTTATCTGTTGTTTATTTTACCCACACCTCCTGGAGTGCTGCTGGTGACAGAGAATGGTAGTGAAGGTGAGAGCTGACATGGTACTCACCTCTCCCTAAGGGATTTTTTGCCCTGAGACACCAGCCAGTCGCTCATGTGCTCCATGGTGACATGGGGCGAGACCTGGCCTCGACTCTGGAGCAGCAGATAGTGGACCATGAGCTTCTTCTGCAAGATGAGGTAAGGTGTGAGACCGTGCCACTAAAGACCATATAATGTGCTTTCAGAAGGGCCTCTCGCAACATTTCACAACTGCTCACAATTTGCAAGTGATATTAAGAACTCTTATGACCATCTTCTCTAAACTGTCTTGAAATAAAACTCTTGTTTTGGGATTAAATCTATCTCTTTTTTTCTGTGGTTACTGTTTTTGTGGGATGAATCTTACCTGTTTATTGTAATATGCTTCCTCCCAGCAGGCCTGCAGAGTCTGAAAATAAAGGCTGCTTCTACAGAATTCCTTTGAAGATAATTAAAATAAGTATGCTTTATTAGGTACATTATTCACAGGCATTTACAGTATGCCAAAAGCAATATCTCCTAAAATTACCTTAGTGGGACCATAAGTGAACTCAGGAATGCTCCCAACCCTATCCATGGTCAGAGGGGGACGAAATGCAGCGCTATAAATATACGGGATGCTCTAGAGATAACAGGAATGACTTAAAGTCGCGAATGATCAATGCCTGTGGAGTCGTCCAATTTGCTGCGCTGAGAATTGAGTTGTAGGCGATATTTGGTTATGTTTGGCGCAATATACATGTTTACATTCTATTGCCATGGAGAAATTGAGTTTCTAGAACCTGTTTTCTTCTATATCTTTATTTCGTGAAAGATTAAGATCTTTATTTTGTCATAATGTGTATATGAGGACGTTGGAGCCCGTTCCGATTCATGACGCGGTTATCCAGGTGCATGTTGCATAGACCTACTAATCCAACCTTGGCTTACAAGTTAAATTAAATTAGTATATATACCTATACAAATCTATTGACCACATCCATTTAAATCAATGATTGTCAATTGAACATGTGGTTGTTGTGTTATCCTGTTGTGCGTGTCAGGTGTCCTCTTAAGCACGTTATTCCAATATTTCCTAGAATTGACGCAGGTTACACTTTTGCAAAACTACTCGGTTAAAAATAAGAGCATGAATGACAATAAAGGTATGACTTGAATTATATGTGTAGTAGTGTGATGTTTCCCCTAGATTATGCACCAAATTGCACACAAGGACAGTTCAAGTAGGCCAGGTCAAGAGGGGATGTTAATAAGTTAATAATAATAATAATTCAATGTGGTTTCTTTATTTAATTACAGCTCCATAGCTAATGTTATTTTTTGGTGTACAAACATTTTTATGTATCTATATTGGTAATACACCTAATTGTAAAAGTTTTGTATATTTTGGTTTGGTCCATCGCGGGTTATCTGTATTTATGTACCCTCTTATTGTTCTCTTTTGCCTGACCTTCAACTAGGAAGGTATGTTGTCCTTGGCGCCGTAATTTGTCAATATAAAACTGTGGTAAAGTTACACAAAGTGCTGTTACGCAACTACAGGTTTTGTTACAATGTGGACAATATAAAGATTTATGTTAACAACTTTCACCGAGCTCGCTAATTAGGGTACCTATTGTAATTCGGGAGTATTTGGGGCAGTGTTTGAGTGAGTTTCTATGTGCTCACGCAGGTGCCCGAGAGCTGTGGCTGCACCAAGGGCTAACCTATTGTGTGTTGTCTCTTCGTGTGCAGGTATGTCTTTTATTTTGTCAGAATTATGTTGTATATCATTTTACTTGTATTGTATAGTGTGTTGTTAGGCACTGAATGTGTGCATGCTGCACCTGTTCTCTTTTGCCTGATCTTCAACTAGCAAGGTGCCCGAGAGCTGTGGCTGCACCAAGAGCTAACATATTGTGTGTTGTCTCTTCGTGTGCAGGTCGAATAAAAATTATCCAACCATCAGAATTCCAGTTGTGGCAGTGTCCTAATTACGTGACCTGCCGACTGGTCAGCTCAAGCCGACCGCCGGAGCTGTGCATGTGGATGAGGTGCACGACCTGCGCATGTGAATTTGTTGATGGTTTACTGTAAGTGAATATATACTGTAAACAGTGAAAGTGAATGTAGCATATTCATTAGATACAGGTATTCGTGCTTATTTGTATGTTTTGGATGAATTTGTTTATTGCATTATTATTTTTTTGTATTTGAATGCACTAAATTACATTGTATTTTAGTGCTCTGTTGAGCCATGGAAGATTCTCAAATCCATAAGACGTGTTATGCTGGGGATTTTAGTGTGGGTAGAGGGAGGGGTGTCCTTCCATTTACACCAATTGTACACCTGGGAGTAGAGCGTTTGCTAGTCCTGAATTTGCAAGCACTGGGAGGGGTAGGCTGTTTGTTCCACCTGACCAGGGTATCCCACCTCTGTCTTTTGATGTACCATCATCCACAGTACTCGGTGATAATGGGACGCCTCCGAGTCAGCTTAGTGACCTTATTAAGCAGATTGGTTCAGAGATAGGAGAATCTATCAGAGCGAGTTTACTGCAACCTGGGGTTTCAAGTCTTTCTCCTGCCCGTCCCCCTCACCAACCCCAGCAGTTTCCCCTGCCTGAGCAGTGTGGGTCAACCTTTATTGATGCGTCCAAGCTGAATCTGGTTGTGAAGTCAGATGTTAGTGCTCCACCTCTTTTTAGGGGTGATGGCTCAGATAAGTACTCTGTCCTGGAGTGGGAGGAGTTAATGGAAGTCTACCTAGAGAAGAGGGGTTACACTGGGTCTGGGAATGTTGGGGAGGTGATGTCTAGGCTCATGGGGAGGGCACGGGATGTGACCAAAGTCTGGAAGCGTAACAACCTTGTTGTCACAGATGTTAAGGCGGTGTTCAGTGTTTTCAAGCAACACTTTGGGGATACTGTCTGCTCAGGTATGCCATTAGCTGATTTCTATTCAATCAAACCATATGCTAATGAGGGTCCAATAGATTTCTGGATTAGGCTTAACAAAGCTGCAGAGGCAGCCGAACAGTACCTTGTGAGTGAGGGCAGGACCTTACCCAATCAGTGCTCAGAGTTGGCAGTCATGTTTGTACGCAACTTTCCTGATAAAGAGTTGGCCCAAGTGTTCAAGAGCAAACCCATTCGTGACTGGACAGCCAGTGAGGTACAGGATCGGTTGGATGAACTGTTAAGGGAACGTAAAGCATGTAGAACACAACTTTCACAGCAGGTGGCTGCCGTTTTTGACTGCCCTCAGGAGGGAGTGGGTCCTGTGAAAAGACCTAATGTTTCATATTTTTTCTCAATGTGGCCGTGAACCAGACCAGGCACCATCTGTATCTGAGGGTGGGACATTAATGAAAGTTTTGACTTTGTTAGAGAATGCTCTGGTCAGCAATACTCAGTCTGTGAACAGAGGGCCCCGTAAACAGTTCCACAAACATCAGCGTGAGTGCGCTGTCTGTGGAAGCACTAATCACTGGACCAAAGCTCACTGTCAGATGCACCAGCTGTGCTTCAAGTGCTTTTCTCCGGGCCACATGAGCTTTGACTGTAGTGAGGCTGGGCAGCGACAGAGCCCTGGATGTGGACAGACTGGCAGGTCTCAGGAAAACTAGAAAGCCTCCATTCTGAGGAGGGCAATGTGGGGCATTCTTATTTTTCCTCCACTGATGATGATTTCCAATCTGTTCATTCTTACTTTTGTGAGTCAGTACCCAAGAACAACACAGTAATTTTTCAATGTGTTTTTTCTCTCCATGCCGGAGGCGGCCCAGCCAGAGGAGGCTGCCAGAAGTACAACCAGCCCCCCCAGGGACATCACCAGGCCTGAGGCCTTCGTCCGGACAGGACCCCTGCTGGCCAGGAGAGCCCAGAGGGATGCTCCTCCTCCAAAGATGGTCCCCAAACCCCCGGTTGCCCCCCGGCCCAAACTGCTTCCCTCCCTGGGCCAGGGCAACATGTCCCTGGTCAGTGCCAACACCTGGGATGAGAGCACCAAGAAGAAGGGCAAGAAAGGTTAGCACTTCTCCTTGTGCAATGACACATTTTTCCTATTGAATGTATTGTCAATATTGTATAATGACAGTGCCTCAGACAGAAAATACAATAATCCTGTCACTGTCGGACACCATGCCTTTACATTTCCCTGAAGCAGTACATAAATAAAAACAAAGCATTGAAGAAAATACAATCTTTGGAGTTTTGAGTGCATACACTGCTGAATATATGAATTATAAGATGATACAAGATAAAAAACATGTCATAACTGACAGGCTAAATTACATGGCTAAAATACAAGCATCAAAAGGGAGTACAGCTTTTAAATAAAGAAATGACGTTTATTTATTGCATTATTATTGATCCATTCCATCTACAATGTCAATCAAACTGTGCTGTATGAATCATATTGCCTCCCAGACTCTCAGGCTATTCTCCGAATGGCACCCTATTCCCTATGGGTCCTGGTCAAAAGTAGTGCACTACATAGGGAAAAGGGTGCCATTTGGGACACAAGTAGCCAGACACACAGGACTCAGGACATGTCAATCACATTACAGGCAACAGCATATTGTTCAACAATACTGTATCATGAGGACAGTTACCACATGATGACGAAACATAATTACAGCATTACTGTCAAAGTTAAAGGGACAGACTGCTAAAACAAGACTGCTTAGAATATCACTAGCCACTGAAATCTTACAGTACTTTTTTATGTCCAGCAAGCAATACTAATTTAGCAGTATTCCATCTTATTATTCTTAATTATGCATTTAATAATCATTTAATTCATGACTAAAGGCATTTGAATTAGAAAGAAGAGATTATGCCATGAAAAGAAAAGCCTGGGCCTGAGGCATATCCCCCGTGACCTAGAGCTGGCGATAATGAGGCCCTGTCTGGTCAAGTCGGCCGTTCCCTCCCAGCGGCCCTACCAGCCGTGGGTTGACGAGGACGAGGTGGACATTTACGCCCTGAGGCGCACCGCCTACATGTGCCCCATGTACGACCAGGAAGAGAGAAGCGGCAGGGGCAACAAGAGGGTGGCAGTGGAGGCCCTGGACAACATTCCTTTCAGAAGGGGAAAAAAAAACATACAGTGGGGAAAAAAAGTATTTAGTCAGCCACCAATTGTGCAAGTTCTCTCACTTAAAAAGATGAGAGAGGCCTGTCATTTTCATCATAGGTACACGTCAACTATGACAGACAAATTAAGAAAAAAAATCCAGAAAATCACACTGTAGGATTTTTAATGAATTTATTTGCAAATGATGGTGGAAAATAAGTATTTGGTCACCTACAAACAAGCAAGATTTCTGGCTCTCACAGACCTGTAACTTCTTCTTTAAGAGGCTCCTCTGTCCTCCACTCGTTACCTGTATTAATAGCACCTGTTTGAACTTGTTATCAGTATAAAAGACACCTGTCCACAACCTCAAACAGTCACACTCCAAACTCCACTATGGCCAAGACCAAAGAGCTGTCAAAGGACACCAGAAACAAAATTGTAGACCTGCACCAGGCTGGGAAGACTGAATCTGCAATAGGTGAGCAGCTTGGTTTGAAGAAATCAACTGTGGGAGCAATTATTAGGAAATGGAAGACATACAAGACCACTGATAATCTCCCTCGATCTGGGGCTCCACGCAAGATCTCACCCCGTGGGGTCAAAATTATCACAAGAACGGTGAGCAAAAATCCCAGAACCACACAGGGGGACCTAGTGAATGACCTGCAGAGAGCTGGGACCAAAGTAACAAAGCCTACCATCAGTAACACACTACGCCGCCAGGGACTCAAATCCTGCAGTTCCAGACGTGTCCCCCTGCTTAAGCCAGTACATGTCCAGGCCCGTCTGAAGTTTGCTAGAGTGCATTTGGATGATCCAGAAGAGGATTGGGAGAATGTCATATGGTCAGATGAAACCAAAATATAACTTTTTGGTAAAAACTCAACTCATCGTGTTTGGAGGACAAAGAATGCTGAGTTGCATCCAAAGAACACCATACCTACTGTGAAGCATGGGGGTGTAAACATCATGCTTTGGGGGTGTTTTTCTGCAAAGGGACCAGGACGACTGATCCGTGTAAAGGAAAGAATGAATGGGGCCATGTATCGTGAGATTTTGAGTGAAAACCTCCTTCCATCAGCAAGGGCATTGAAGATGAAACGTGGCTGGGTCTTTCAGCATGACAATGATCCCAAACACACTGCCCGGGCAACGAAGGAGTGGCTTCGTAAGAAGCATTTCAAGGTCCTGGAGTGGCCTAGCCAGTCTCCAGATCTCAACCCCATAGAAAATCTTTGAGGGAGTTGAAAGTCTGTGTTGCCCAGCGACAGCCCCAAAACATCACTGCTCTAGAGGAGATCTGCATGGAGGAATGGGCCAAAATAGTGTGTGAAAACCTTGTGAAGACTTACAGAAAACGTTTGACCTGTGTCATTGCCAACAAAGGGTATATAACAAAGTATTGAGAAACTTTTGTTATTGACCAAATACTTATTTTCCACCATAATTTGCAAATAAATTCATTAAAAATCCTACAATGTGATTTTCTGGATTTTTTTTTCTTATTTTGTCTGTCATAGTTGACGTGTACCTATGATGAAAATTAAAGGCCTCTCTCATCTTTTTAAGTGGGAGAACTTGCACAATTGGTGGCTGACTAAATACTTTTTTTCCCCACTGTAATTGAATGCATGAATTTAGCTAAAAACTATAAACCATCATAAAAGCCTTTGGAGTCATACAGTAAAGCTCAAATGAAAGACACCTTGGAGATCCTGATATCTAACACATTGTAATGTTGCTCCTTCTAAACAAAATGGCTGTTTCACCTAGTAGTCCAACACATTGTAATGTTGATCCTTCTAGACAAAATGGCTGTTTCACCTAGTAGTCCAACAAATTGTAATGTTGTTCCTTCTAAACAAAATGGCTGTTTCACCTAGTAGTCCAACACATTGTAATGTTGCTCCTTCTAGACAAAATGGCTGTTTCACCTAGTAATCCCTCACATTGTAATGTTGATCCTTCTAGACAAAATGGCTGTTTCACCTAGTAGTCCAACAAATTGTAATGTTGTTCCTTCTAAACAAAATGGCTGTTTCACCTAGTAGTCCAACACATTGTAATGTTGCTCCTTCTAAACAAAATGGCTGTTTCACCTTGTAGTCCAACACATTGTAATGTTGCTCCTTCTAAACAAAATGGCTGTTTCACCTAGTAGTCCAACACATTGTAATGTTGCTCCTTCTAAACAAAATGGCTGTTTCACCTAGTAGTCCAACACATTGTAATGTTGCTCCTTCTAGACAAAATGGCTGTTTCACCTAGTAATCCCTCACATTGTAATGTTGATCCTTCTAGACAAAATGGCTGTTTCACCTAGTAGTCCAACAAATTGTAATGTTGTTCCTTCTAAACAAAATGGCAGTTTCACCTAGTAGTCCAACACATTGTAATGTTGCTCCTTCTAAACAAAATGGCTGTTTCACCTTGTAGTCCAACACATTGTAATGTTGCTCCTTCTAAACAAAATGGCTGTTTCACCTAGTAGTCCAACACATTGTAATGTTGCTCCTTCTAAACAAAATGGCTGTTTCACCTAGTAGTCCAACACATTGTAATGTTGATCCTTCTAGACAAAATGGCTGTTTCACCTAGTAGTCCAACAAATTGTAATGTTGTTCCTTCTAAACAAAATGGCTGTTTCACCTAGCAGTCCAACACATTGTAATGTTGCTCCTTCTAAACAAAATGGCTGTTTCACCTAGTAGTCCAACAAATTGTAGTGTTGTTCCTTCTAAACAAAATGGCTGTTTCACCTAGCAGTCCAACACATTGTAATGTTGCTCCTTCTAAACAAAATGGCTGTTTCACCTAGTAGTCCAACACATTGTAATGTTGCTCCTTCTAAACAAAATGGCTGTTTCACCTAGTAGTCCAACACATTGTAATGTTGCTCCTTCTAAACAGAATGGCTGTTTCACCTAGTAGTCCAAGACAGAAGTAGGTGGTCAGTAATGGTTCTTGTTTTACAATTAAGCCAACTGGTTCAGTAAGTCTCAGATTGCATCTAAGATATGTGACTTGAAGGTTATTCCTGAAACAGTGTCCATCCATTTCCAAAAGTGAAAACCCAGCCCACATTTAATAGTAGATACTTGATGTGTTTGTAGACCAAAGAGTGATAAGTTATGAAGAGAACAATGTGGAAGTTGATTCCATTGTGTTCGTTCATCCGTCCTTCAGCAGCCAGCCAGTCTCCACTTGATTCATCAACATCCTACAATGTCATATTTCGACCAGCAGAGGTCACTGATTCCACTATCTGAATTGTATCACTGTTCAAAGGCGCCTATGTCTTATCCAAGGTTCCTCCTCCATTTCATGGCTTAAGGTAAACAGACATACACATGCATGGATCCAGAGTATTATTTTATTAAAGCCTTTTATAAAACACATCATCCACAGACTGATAGTCTTCCATGGTCCTATTGCAAAGTCAAGTCCTTTGGAATACGCATAGGAGATACTGGATCTTTCCACGGTCAAAGAAAGCATGTTTCCTTTTGCATAGAAACACTATAATGTTCTCTTATAAGACACTGAAGAAGAATAAAAATCTAAAAGCCCTTTCATGGTTTTAGAACTGTTGTCCAAATAAGCACAACTTTGGCGGTTGTGATTGAAAGTAATCAAGCATCTGAAGTCATCAGCTCTCTGTGATTGTAAAGTCATCAAGCATGGAGTCAATCAACAGCTCTCTGTTCAGCTGCCATATTCCTTTCAGTCCAACAACCCAAATGATCAATATCATAACTTAAGTCATATAGTCATATTGATTGATAAAGATAACGCAAGCAGTAGCAGGCATGCTATGTTCAGGCATTCTGGAATCCTCCAGGAAGATTCCGATTCAGAGGGGGTCTGGGTTTAGGCTAGGTAGCTGTCTGTCTGTCATCGGAAGACCAGCGTAGATGCCTTGAGACAGGCGAAGGAGGCAGTGAGACAGGTGAGGAAGAGAGAGACAGACGGGTAGATCTGTGATGCACCTCCACACTCCTTGGCGTTTTCCTGTAATCAATCATTAACAACACATACAGTTACAACCTGTGGTATAATGAAAGTTCATATTTTTGATTTTTAGGATAGAAAATACTCAGTTTGATGTTTTATTTTTCCCAAAATATTAAGGGAGCTTTGTGAATAGTACAGCAGATGTTCTCTTCTGATGTCAATCCATCCACTTGAAGTGATTGGTTCAGAGAGGTGTCACTGGACCAATAAGGGGAGGCAGTGGACCAATATGGGGTGCTGACCTGAGGGTGGTATGCGTGGCAGGACTCGGGTCTCCTACGGACCTTCTGAGATTTCATCCTGTCACACTTTACTGAGGCGTTATGTACACAGAGGTCAAGGACACTAACACACTTAACAATAACAACAAGTATCTATGCTGCAATCCCAACATACTTAACAACAATAACAAGTATTTATGCTGCAATACCAACACACTTAACAACAACAAGTATCTATGCTGCAATACCAACACACTTAACAACAACAAGTATCTATGCTGCAATACCAACACACTTAACAACAACAACAACAAGTATCTAATCTGCAATACCAACACACTTAACAACAACAAGTATCTATGCTGCAATACCAACACACTTAACAACAATAACAAGTATCTATGCTGCAATACCAACACACTTAACAACAATAACAAGTATCTATGCTGCAATACCAACACACTTAACAACAATAACAAGTATCTATGCTGCAATACCAACACACTTCACAACAATAACAAGTATCTATTCTGCAATACCAACACACTTAACAACAAGTACAGTGGGGGAAAAAAGTATTTAGTCAGCCACCAATTGTGCAAGTTCTCCCACTTAAAAAGATGAGAGAGGCCTGTAATTTTCATCATAGGTACATGTCAACTATGACAGACAAATTGAGGAAAAAAAATCCTGCAAATCATATTGTAGGATTTTTTAATGAATGTATTTGCAAATTATGGTGGAAAATAAGTATTTGGTCACCTACAAACAAGCAAGATTTCTGGCTCTCACAGACCTGTAACTTCTTCTTTAAGAGGCTCCTCTGTCCTCCACTCGTTACCTGTATTAATGGCACCTGTTTGAACTTGTTATCAGTATAAAAGACACCTGTCCACAACCTCAAACAGTCACACTCCAAACTCCACTATGGCCAATACCAAAGAGCTGTCAAAGGACACCAGAAACAAAATTGTAGACCTGCACCAGGCTGGGAAGACTGAATCTGCAATAGGTAAGCAGCTTGGTTTGAAGAAATCAACTGTGGGAGCAATTATTAGGAAATGGTAGACATACAAGACCACTGATAATCTCCCTCGAAATGGGGCTCCACGCAAGTTCTTACCCCGTGGGGGTCAAAATGATCACAAGAACGGTGAGCAAAAATCCCAGAACCACCCTAGTGAATGACCTGCAGAGAGCTGGGACCAAAGTAACAAAGCCTACCATCAGTAACACACTACGCCGCCAGGGACTCAAATCCTGCAGTGCCAGACGTGTCCCCCTGCTTAAGCCAGTACATGTCCAGGCCCGTCTGAAGTTTGCTAGAGTGCATTTGGATGATCCAGAAGAGGATTGGGAGAACGTCATATGGTCAGATGAAACCAAAATATAACTTTTTGGTAAAAACTCAAAGAATGCTGAGTTGCATCCAAAGAACACCATACCTACTGTGAAGCATGGGGGTGGAAACATCATGCTTTGGGGCTGTTTTTTCTGCAAAGGGACCAGGACGACTGATCCGTGTAAAGGAAAGAATGAATGGGGCCATGTATCGTGAGATTTTGAGTGAAAACCTCCTTCCATCAGCAAGGGCATTGAAGATGAAACGTGGCTGGGTCTTTCAGCATGACAATGATCCCAAACACATCGCCCGGGCAACGAAGGAGTGGCTTCGTAAGAAGCATTTCAAGGTCCTGGAGTGGCCTAGCCAGTCTCCAGATCTCAACCCCATAGAAAATCTTTGGAGGGAGTTGAAAGTCTGTGTTGCCCAGCGACAGCCCCAAAACATCACTGCTCTAGAGGAGATCTGCATGGAGGAATGGGCCACAATACCAGCAACAGTGTGTGAAAACCTTGTGAAGACTTACAGAAAACATTTGACCTGTGACATTGCCAACAACGGGTATATAACAAAGTATTGAGAAACTTTTGTTATTGACCAAATACTTATTTTCCACCATAATTTGTAAATAAATTCATTAAAAATCCTACAATGTGATTTTCTGGAAAGAAAATTCTCATTTTGTCTGTCATAGTTGACGTGTACCTATGATGAAAATGACAGGCCTCTCTCATCTTTTTAAGTAGGAGAACTTGCACAATTGGTGGCTGACTAAATACTTTTTTCCCCACTGTATATATGCTGCAATACCAACACACTTAACAACAACAAGTATCTATGCTGCAATACCAACACACTTAACAACAATAACAAGTATCTATGCTGCAATACCAACACACTTAACAACAATAACAAGTATCTATGCTGCAATACCAACACACTTAACAACAATAACAAGTATCTATGCTGCAATACCAACACACTTCACAACAATAACAAGTATCTATTCTGCAATACCAACACACTTAACAACAAGTACAGTGGGGGGAAAAAAGTATTTAGTCAGCCACCAATTGTGCAAGTTCTCCCACTTAAAAAGATGAGAGAGGCCTGTAATTTTCATCATAGGTACACGTCAACTATGACAGACAAATTGAGGAAAAAAAATCCTGAAAATCACATTGTAGGATTTTTTATGAATTTATTTGCAAATTATGGTGGAAAATAAGTATTTGGTCACCTACAAACAAGCAAGATTTCTGGCTCTCACAGACCTGTAACTTCTTCTTTAAGAGGCTCCTCTGTCCTCCACTCGTTACCTGTATTAATGGCACCTGTTTGAACTTGTTATCAGTATAAAAGACACCTGTCCACAACCTCAAACAGTCACACTCCAAACTCCACTATGGCCAATACCAAAGAGCTGTCAAAGGACACCAGAAACAAAATTGTAGACCTGCACCAGGCTGGGAAGACTGAATCTGCAATAGGTAAGCAGCTTGGTTTGAAGAAATCAACTGTGGGAGCAATTATTAGGAAATGGTAGACATACAAGACCACTGATAATCTCCCTCGAAATGGGGCTCCACGCAAGTTCTTACCCCGTGGGGTCAAAATGATCACAAGAACGGTGAGCAAAAATCCCAGAACCACCCTAGTGAATGACCTGCAGAGAGCTGGGACCAAAGTAACAAAGCCTACCATCAGTAACACACTACGCCGCCAGGGACTCAAATCCTGCAGTGCCAGACGTGTCCCCCTGCTTAAGCCAGTACATGTCCAGGCCCGTCTGAAGTTTGCTAGAGTGCATTTGGATGATCCAGAAGAGGATTGGGAGAACGTCATATGGTCAGATGAAACCAAAATATAACTTTTTGGTAAAAACTCAAAGAATGCTGAGTTGCATCCAAAGAACACCATACCTACTGTGAAGCATGGGGGTGGAAACATCATGCTTTGGGGCTGTTTTTCTGCAAAGGGACCAGGACGACTGATCCGTGTAAAGGAAAGAATGAATGGGGCCATGTATCGTGAGATTTTGAGTGAAAACCTCCTTCCATCAGCAAGGGCATTGAAGATGAAACGTGGCTGGGTCTTTCAGCATGACAATGATCCCAAACACATCGCCCGGGCAACGAAGGAGTGGCTTCGTAAGAAGCATTTCAAGGTCCTGGAGTGGCCTAGCCAGTCTCCAGATCTCAACCCCATAGAAAATCTTTGGAGGGAGTTGAAAGTCTGTGTTGCCCAGCGACAGCCCCAAAACATCACTGCTCTAGAGGAGATCTGCATGGAGGAATGGGCCACAATACCAGCAACAGTGTGTGAAAACCTTGTGAAGACTTACAGAAAACATTTGACCTGTGACATTGCCAACAACGGGTATATAACAAAGTATTGAGAAACTTTTGTTATTGACCAAATACTTATTTTCCACCATAATTTGTAAATAAATTCATTAAAATCCTACAATGTGATTTTCTGGAAAGAAAATTCTCATTTTGTCTGTCATAGTTGACGTGTACCTATGATGAAAATGACAGGCCTCTCTCATCTTTTTAAGTAGGAGAACTTGCACAATTGGTGGCTGACTAAATACTTTTTTCCCCACTGTATATATGCTGCAATACCAACACACTTAACAACAACAAGTATCTATGCTGCAATACCAACACACTTAACAACAATAACAAGTATCTATGCTGCAATACCAACACACTTAACAACAATAACAAGTATCTATGCTGCAATACCAACACACTTAACAACAACAAGTATATATGCTGCAATACCAACACACTTAACAACAACAAGTATCAATGCCGCAATACCATCACACTTCACAACAATAACAAGTATCTATGCTGCAATACCAACACACTTAACAACAATAACATGTATCTATGCTGAAATACCAACACACTTAACAACAATAACAAGTATCTATGCTGCAATACCAACACACTTAACAACAATAACATGTATCTATGCTGAAATACCAACACACTTAACAATAACAAGTATCTATGCTGCAATACCAACACACTTAACAATAACAAGTATCTATGCTGCAATACCAACACACTTAACAACAATAACATGTATCTATGCTGCAATACCAACACACTTAACAACAAGTATCAATGCTGCAATACCAACACACTTAACAACAACAACAAGTATCTATGCTGCAATACCAACACACTTAACAACAACAAGTATCTATGCTGAAATACCAACACACTTAACAATAACAAGTATCTATGCTGCAATACCAACACACTTAACAACAATAACAAGTATCTATGCTGCAATACCAACACACTTAACAACAACAACAGGTATCTATGCTGCAAGACCAACACACTTAACAACAATAACAAGTATCTATGCTGCAATACCAACACACTTAACAACAATAACAAGTATTTATGCTGCAATACCAACACACTTAACAACAATAACAAGTATCTATGCTGCAATACCAACACACTTAACAACAACAACAAGTATCTCTGCTGCAATACCAACACACTTAACAATAACAAGTATCTATGCTGCAATACCAACACACTTTACAACAACAAGTATCTATGCTGCAATACCAACACACTTTACAACAACAACAAGTATTTATGCTGCAATACCAACACACTTAACAACAATAACAAGTATCTATGCTGCAATACCAACACACTTAACAACAATAACATGTATCTATGCTGAAATACCAACACACTTAACAACAACAACAACAAGTATCTATGCTGCAATACCAACACACTTAACAACAACAAGTATCTATGCTGCAAGCATTTCAATTTTGGAGAATCTCTTATAAAATGGGTCAAAATCATGTATAGTAACCCTAGGTGTAAAATAGTAAATAATGGCTATTTCTCAGAAAGTTTTAAACTGTCAAGAGGAGTGAAACAAGGTTGTCCACTATCGGCATATCTATTTATTGTGGCCATCGAGATGTTAGCTATTAAAATCAGATCCAATAATAATAATATCAGAGGATTAGAAATACAGGGCTTAAAAACAAAGGTGTCATTGTACGCAGATGATTCATGTTTTCTTTTAGATCCACAACTAGAATCCCTCCACAGCCTCATAGAGGATCTAGATACATTTTCTAACCTCTCTGGATTAAAACCAAATTATGACAAATGTACTATATTACGTATTGGATCACTAAAAATACAATTTTTACATTACCATGTAGTTTACCAATAAAATGGTCTGATGGTGATGTGGATATACTCGGAATACATATCCCAAAGGAAATAAATGATCTCACTTCAATACATTTTAATAGAAAGTTAGCAAAAATAGATAAGATCTTACTACCATGGAAAGGAAAATACCTGTCAATTTGTGGAAAAATCACCCTGATTAACTCTTTAGTATTATCCCAGTTTACCTATTTGCTTATGGTCTTGCCTACGCCTAGCAAACCGTTTTTTAAATTATATGAGAAAAAAATATTCAATTTTATTTGGAACGGCAAGCCAGACAAAATTAAAAGAGCATATTTATATAATGAATATGAATTCGGAGGACAGAAATTATTAAATATTAAAGCATTAGACCTATCACTAAAATCTTCAGTCATCCAAAAGTTATACTTAAATCCGAACTGGTTCTCAAGCAAATTAGTAAGATTGTCTCACCCACTGTTCAAGAAAGGCCTTTTTCCCTTTATTCAGATTACAACCTCTCACTTTCAGTTATTTGAAAAGGAAATAACCTCCCAAATGTCACTATTTCTAAAACAAGCCATAGAAAGTTGGTTGCAATTTCAATTTAATCCTCCAGAAACGACAGAGCAAATAATGCAACAAATATTGTGGTTAAATTCAAATATACTAATTGACAAAAAACCTTTATTTTTTGACAGAATGTTTAAAAAAGGTATAATCTTCGTAAATGATATCATCGGTAGGACTGGTGGAGTTATGTCGCACATGCAGCTAACAAAAACATATGGAAATGTCTGCTCTACCCAAAATTACAACCAAATAATTGCAGCCTTACCGCAAAAGTGGAAGAGGAAAGTTGAAGGGGGAGAAAGTAAGGAACTTGTCTGTCGGCCTTGCATTAAAGAACATAATTGGTTAAGGAAAACTGTGATAAATAAAAAAGTATATCAGTTTCACTTAAGGACCAAAGGATTGACAGCCGTCCCATATAGATTGCAAAATAGTTGGGAAGAGATCTTTGACGTACCGATCCCATGGCATAGTGTTTATGAACTGACACGCAAAATGACACCGGATTCAAAAATTAGAATCTTTCAATTTAAATTATTATATAAAATTCTTGCTACCAATAGAATGTTATTTATATGGGGGATACAATCTTCCCAGCTCTGCAGATTTTGCTGTGAAGAGATAGAATCATTAGATCATTTGTTTTGGTTCTGTCCATTTGTAGCTTGTTTTTGGACACAGGTCCAGGAATGGCTAAAGGATTGCAATATTTACCTGGAACTAACCTTGCAGATAGCATTACTGGGTGATCTGAAAAGTCATAGTCAATCAATCAATAATATAATAATACTTTTAGCAAAAATGTTTATTTTTAATTCACAATCTGTAGAAGCAATGAGAATAGAAAGGTTCAGAACTTTTGTAAAACATCACAGTACGGTTGAAATATACATTTACATTTTAGTCATTTAGCAGACGCTCTTATCCAGAGCGACTTACAGGAGCAATTAGGGTTAAGTGCCTTGCTCAAGGGCACATTTACGTCATTTAGCAGACGCTCTTATCCAGAGCGACTTACAAATTGGTGCATTCACCCTATAGCCAGTGGGATAACCACTTTACACTTTTTTTTTTTTTTTTTTTTGGGGGGTGTAAGGATTATTTTATCCTATCCCAGGTATTCTTTAAAGAGGTGGGGTTTCAAATGTCTCCGGAAGGTGGTGAGTGACTCCTCTGTCCTGGCGTCGTGAGGGAGCTTGTTCCACCATTGGGGTGCCAGAGCAGCGAACAGTTTTGACTGGGCTGAGCGGGAACTATGCTTCCGCAGAGGAAGGGGAGCCAGCAGGCCAGAGGTGGATGAACGCAATGCCCTCGTTTGGGTGTAGGGACTGATCAGAGCCCGAAGGTACGGAGGTGCCGTTCCCCTCACTGCTCCATAGGCAAGCACCATGGTCTTGTAACGGATGCGAGCTTCAACTATGGCAAATAGAAATCCTATCTGGATGGTGTTAAGAGATAGATGGGAGGTATTGAATAGAGTTGAAGGATGGGACTAATAACAAATAACAACAAATAATGGCAAAGATAGCTAATGATGTGGGCATACTGTGTCCATAATAAGTATATAGGTTGTATGTTGGGAGCTTTTGGGAAGGAGCACAGTTAGAAAGATATGGCATTTAGAAGCAAACCGGATGGACATCATGAAAATGATCGGAGAGGTTGAGAGTAGAAGAAGTTCAGGAGCAAAAAAATAAAGAAAAAATAAATATATATATATATATATATATATATATATATATATATAATAATAATAATAATAATAATATGCCATTTAGCAGACGCTTTTATCCAAAGCGACTTACAGTCATGCGTGCATACATTATTATTTTTTTGTGTATGGGTGGTCCCGGGATTGAACCCACTACCTTGGCGTTACAAGCGCCGTGCTCTACCAGAGGACCATATATATATATATATATATATATATATATATATATATATATATATATATATTCAGGTAAAAGTCAGTAAATTAGAATATTTTGAAAAACTTGATTTATTTCAGTAATTGCATTCAAAAGGTGTAACTTGTACATTATATTTATTCATTGCACACAGACTGATGCATTCAAATGTTTATTTCATTTAATTTTGATGATTTGAAGTGGCAACAAATGAAAATCCAAAATTCCGTGTGTCACAAAAATTAGAATATTGTGTAAGGGTTACATTTTGAAGACACCTGGTGCCACAAACTAATCAGCTGATTAACTCAAAACACCTGCAAAGGGCTTTAAATGGTCTCTCAGTCCAGTTCTGAAGCCTACACAAACATGGGGAAGACTTCAGATTTGACAGCTGTCCAAAAGGCGACCATCGACACATTGCACAAGGAGGGAAAGACACAAAAGGTTATTGCAGAAGAGGCTGGCTGTTCTCAGAGCTCTGTGTCCAAACACATTAATAGAGAGGCAAAGGGAAGGAAAAACTGTGGTCAGAAAAAGTGTACAAGCGATAGGGATCACCGCGCCCTAGTCAAGATTGTGAAAAAAACCCATTCAAAAATGTGGGGGAGATTCACAAGGAGTGGACAGCTGCTGGAGTCAGGGCTTCAAGATCCACCACCAAGAGACGCTTGAAAGACATGGGTTTCAACTGCCGCATACCTCGTGTCAAGCCACTGTTGACCAAGAAACAGCGCGAAAAGCGTCTCACCTGGGCTAAGGAAAAAAAGAGCTGGACTGCTGCTGAGTGGTCTAAAGTCATGTTTTCTGACGAAAGCAAATTTTGCATTTCCTTTGGAAATCGAGGTCCCAGAGTCTGGAGGAAGACAGGAGAGGCACAGGATCCACGTTGCCTGAAGTCTAGTGTAAAGTTTCCACCATCAGTGATGGTTTGGGGTGCCATGTCATCTGCTGGTGTCGGTCCACTCTGTTTCCTGAGATCCAGGGTCAACGCAGCCGTCTACCAGCAAGTTTTAGAGCACTTCATGCTTCCTGCTGCTGACCTGCTCTATGGAGATGGAGATTTCAGGTTCCAACAGGACTTGGCGCCTGCACACAGCGCAAAATCTACCCGTGCCTGGTTTACGGACCATGGTATTTCTGTTCTAAATTGGCCAGCCAACTCCCCTGACCTTAGCCCCATAGAAAATCTGTGGGGGTATTGTGAAAAAGGAAGATGCAGAATGCCAGACCCAACAACGCAGAAGAGTTGAAGGCCACTATCAGAGCAACCTGGGCTCTCATAACACCTGAGCAGTGCCAGAAACTCATCGACTCCATGCCACGCCGCATTAATGCAGTAATTGAGGCAAAAGGAGCTCCAACCAAGTATTGAGTATTGTACATGCTCATATTTTTTCATTTTCATACTTTTCAGTTGGCCAACATTTCTAAAAAATCCCTTTTTTGTATTAGCCTTAAGTAATATTCTAATTTTGTGACACACGGAATTTTGGATTTTCATTTGTTGCCACTTCAAATCATCAAAATTAAATGAAATAAACATTTGAATGCATCAGTCTGTGTGCAATGAATAAATATAATGTACAAGTTACACCTTTTGAATGCAATTACTGAAATAAATCAAGTTTTTCAAAATATTCTAATTTACTGACTTTTACCTGTATATAATTGTTGTAAGGTTGGCTCTGTCCATAAGGTGTGGATAGTAAGTATAGACCGGAAGTAGAGGCCTGGGCGTTGTTGTTCACTAGTTTGCTCCGGGTGGGGAAAGGATGGTGGGGTTGAGAAGTAATAAGGGGGAATATATATATAAAAAATAAAGATAAACATGGGGGATTGGAAGTGATGCAGACAATTACATTGATAGAAGATACAATCTATCTGCAAAATTAAGCTGATCCATTCCCCCCAGAAAAAAAAAAAAAAAAAAAAAGTATCTATGCTGTAATACCAACACACTTAAAAACGACAAGTATCTATGCTGCAATACCAACACACTTAACAACAATAACAAGTATCTATGCTGCAATACCAACACACTTAACAACAACAAGTATCTATGCTGCAATACCAACACACTTAACAACAACAAGTATCTATGCTGCAATACCAACACACTTAACAACAACAACAAGTATCTATGCTGCAATACCAACACACTTAACAACAACAACAAGTATATATGCTGCAATACCAACACACTTAACAAGGGAAAGGGGGATATCTAGTCAGTTGTACAACTGAATGCATTCAACTGAAATGTGTCTTCCACATTTAACCCAACCCCTCTGAACAACAAGTATATATGCTGCAATAGTCTACGTGTAGGGTCAGTCTGTCATATCTGGTGTATTCTCTCTCTCTCTCTCTCTCTCTGGGTTTCTGTATAAGCACTTTGTGATATCTGCTGATGTAAAAAGGGCTTTATAAATACATTTGATTGAACATTGATGTGGGATATCAATTTGATTTATGAGAGATTTAATGTGATTCAATGTGTCAAGGAGAAGAGTTTGAGAAGAGACTGCTCCCCACAGTGTAAAACAGCAATTCCTAACTGGTTTAAATGAAAGAGAACATAATAAGAGAAGTGATTTGTCTGATATATAACTGGAACTGCTTATTAATAGATATCTAATCCCACTTCCACAACACCATTATACCTCTTTCAATCACTGTCTGTGTCAGGAAGAGGGCTTGTGAGAGTGAACCAGGAAGTTAAAGGATATATTTCACTTCCTTGGGTTCCATGGTGATAGGAGGGTACTGACGGGAACAGTCACAGTCTGCCTGTATCACCAACATCAGCAGGTTACTGTCAGGGACCACCTGGGTTACAAACATCCTGGAACACACACACACACACACACACACAAACACACACAGAGACAGAGAGACAGACAGAGAGAGAGCGCAATGAAATGGTTAGAACACAATTTGTATGAAACAATCAGGTAATCAAAGGTAAAAGCACACTGCCATCATGAAAAAATATCTTAAATATTCAAATGAAATGTACAGTTGAAGTCGGAAGTTTACATACACCTTAGCCAAATATATTTAAACTCAGTTTTTCACAATTCCTGACATTTAATCCTAGTATAAATTCCCTGTCTTAGGTCAGTTAGGATCACCACTATTTTAAGAATGTGAAATGTCAGAATAATAGTAGAGAGAATGATTTATTTCAGCTTGTATTTCTCTTTCATCACATTCCCAGTGGGTCAGAAGTTGACATACACTCAATTAGTATTTGGTAACATTGCCTTTAAAAATTGATTAACTTGGGTCAAACGTTTTGTGTAGCCTTCCACAAGCTTCCCACAATAAGTAGGGTGAATTTTGGCCCATTCCTCCTGACAGAGCTGGTGTAACTGAGTCGGGTTTGTAGGACTCCTTGCTCGCACACACTTTTTCAGTTCTGCCCAAACATTGTCTATAGGATTGAGGTCAGGGCTTTGTAATGGCCACTCCAATACCTTGACTTTGTTGACCTTAAGCCATTTTATTTGCCACATGCGCCGAATACAACAGGTGTAGACATTACCGTGAAATGCTTACTTACAGCCCTTAACAAACAATGCATTAATTTTTTTATAAAAAAGTAAAATAAAACAACAACAAATAAAAATGGTTGAGAAAAAAAGAGCAGAAGTAAAATAAAATAACAGTAGGGAGGCTATATACAGGGGGGGGTACCGGCACTGGTTAGTTGAGGTAGTTGAGGTAATATGTTAAAGTGACTATTCATAAATAATTAACAGAGTAGCGCAGCGTAAAAATATGGGGTGGGGGTGGGGGGGCAGTGCAAATAGTCCGGGTAGCCATGATTAGCTGTTCAGGAGTCTTTTGGCTTGGGGGTAGAAGCTGTTGAGAAGCCTTTTGGACCTAGACTTGGCTCTCCGGTACCACTTGCCGTGCGGTAGCAGAGAGAACAGTCTATGACTAGGGTGGCTGGAGTCTTTGACAATATTGAGGGCCTTCCTCTGACACCGCCTGGTATAGAGGTCCTGAATGGCAGGAAGCTTGGCCCCGGTAATGTACTGGGCCGTCAAACTACCCTCTGTAGTGCCTTGCGGTCGGAGGCCGAGCAGTTGCCATACCAGGCGGTGATGCAACCAGTCAGGATGCTCTCGATGGTGCAGCTGTATAACCTTTTGAGGATCTGAGGACCCATGCCAAATCTTTTCAGTCTCCTGAGGGGGAATAGGCTTTGTCGTGCCCTCTTCACGACTGTCTTGGTGTGTTTGGACCATGATAGTTTGTTGGTGATGTGGACACCAAGGAAATTGAAGCTCTCAACCTGTTCCACTACAGCCTTGTCGATGAGAATGGGGGCATGCTCAGTCCTCTTTTTTCTTTCCTGTAGTCCAAAATCATCTCCTTTGTCTTGGTCACATTGAGGGAGAGGTTGTTATCCTGGCACCACACAGCCAGGTCTCTGACCTCCTCCCTATAGGCTGTCTCATCGTTGTCGGTGATCAGGCCTACTACTGTTGCGTCGTCGGCAAACTTAATGATGGTGTTGGAGTCGTGCCTGGCCATGCAGTTATGGGTGAACAGGGAGTACAGGAAGGGACTGAGCACGCATCCCTGAGGGGCCCCTGTGTTGAGGATCAGCGTGGCAGATGTGTTGTTACCTACCCTTACCACCTGGGGGCGGCCCATCAGGAAGTACAGGATCCAGTTGCAGAGGGAGGTGTTTAGTCCCAGGATCCTTAGCTTAGTGATGAGCTTTGAGGGCACTATGGTGTTGAACGCTGAGCTGTAGTCAATGAATAGCATTCTCATGTAGGTGTTCCTCTTGTCCAGGTGGGATAGGGCAGTGTAACGTGCAATAGAGATTGCATCATCTGTTTGGGCGGTATGCAAATTGGATTGGGTCTAGGGTTTCTGGGATTATGGTGTTGATGTGAGCCATGACCAGCCTTTCAAAGCACTTCATGGCTACAGACGTCAGTGCAATGGGTCGGTAGTCATTTAGGCAGGTTATCTTAGTGTCCTTGGGCACGGGGACTATGATGGTGTGCTTGAAACATGTTGGTATTACAGACTCAGTCAGGAACATGTTGAAAATGTCAGTGAAGACACTTGCCAGTTGGTCTGCACATGCTCGGAGTACACGTCCTGGTAATCCGTCTGGCCCTGCGGCCTTATGAATTTTGACCTGCTAAAAAGTCTTACTCACATCGGCTACAGAGTGTGTGATCACATAGTCATCTGGAACAGCTGGTGCTCTCATGCATGCTTCAGTGTTGCTTGCCTCGAAGCGAGCATAGAAGTGGTTTAGCTCGTCTGGTAGGCTTGTGACACTGGGCAGCTCGTGGCTGTGCTTCCCTTTGTAGTCTGTAATAGTTTTCAAGCCCTGCCACATCCGACGAGCGTCAGAGCCGGTGTAGTACGATTCAATCTTAGTCCTGTATTGACTCTTTGCCTGTTTGATGGTTCATCGGAGGGCATAGCGGGATTTCTTATAAGCGTCCAGGTTAGAGTCCCGCTCCTTGAAAGCGGCAGCTCTACCCTTTAGCTCAGTGCGGTTGTTGCCTGTAATCCATGGCTTCTGGTTGGGGTATGTACGTACAGTCACTGTGGGGAACACGTCATCGATGCACTTATTGATGAAGCCAGTGACTGATGTGGTGTACTCCTCAATGCTATCTGAAGAATCCCGGAACATGTTTCAGTCTGTGCTAGCAAAACAGTACTGTAGCTTAGCATCTGGGTCATCTGACCACTTTTTTATTAACCGAGTCACTGGTGCTTCCTGCTTTAGTTTTTGCTTATAAGCAGGAATCAGGAGGATAGAGTTATGGTCAGATTTGCCAAATGGAGGGCGAGGGAGATCTTTGTATGCGTCTCTGTGTGTGGAGTAAAGGTGGTCTAGAGTTTTTTTCCCTCTGGTTGCACATTTAAAAAAGTCCCCGGCAAATAGGAGTGCTGCCTCTGGATGAGCGTTTTCCAATTTACATATGGCCTTATACAGCTCGTTGAGTGCAATCTTAATGTCAGCATTGGTTTGTGGCAGTAAATAGACAGCTATGAAAAATAGAGATGAAAACTCTCTTGGTAAATAGTGTGGTCTACAGCTTATCGTAAGATACTCTACCTCAGGCGAGCAAAACCTCGAGACTTCCTTAGTATTTGATTTTGTGCACCAGCTGTTGTTTACAAATATACACAGACAGCCACCCCTTGTCTTACCGGAGTCTGTCGCTCTATCCTGCCGATGTAGCGTATATCCCGTCAGCTGTATGTTGTCCATGTTGTCGTTCAGCCACGACTTGGTGAAACATAAGATATTACAGTTTTTAATATCCCGTTGGTAGGATAACCGTAAACGTAGGTCATCTAATTATTTTCAAATGATTGAACATTGGCTAATAGGATTGATTGAAGAGGCAGTTTACTCGTTCGCCGTCGGATTCTTACAAGGCACCCCGACCTACGTCCACGATATCTCCGTCTCTTTCTCCTGCGAATGACGGGGATTTGGGCCTTGTCGGGTGTCTGTAGGATATCCTTCACGTCCGACTCGTTGAAGAAAAAATCTTCGTCCAATATGAGGTGAGTAATCGCTATCCTGATATCCAGAAGCTCTTTTTGGTTATAAGAGACGATGGCAGAAACATTATGTACAGAATAAATTACAAATAACGCGACAAAACACACATAATAGTACAATTGGTTAGAGGGCTGTAAAACGACAGCCATCTTCTCCGGCACCATCTCCCCAGATGCCTTTAAACAACTTGGAAAATCACCCCCACAGCATGATGCTGCCACCCCGTGCTTCACGGTTGGGAAGGTGTTCTTCGACTTGCAAGCAACCCCCTTTTTCCTCCAAACATAACGATGGTCATTATGGCCAAACAATTCTATTTTTGTTTCATCAGACCAGAGGACATTTCTCCAAAAAGTACGATCTTTGTCCCCATATGCAGTTGCAAACCGTAGTCTGGCTTGCTGAGTAACCTTTCAGTACCTTTTGTACCTGTTTCCTCCAGCATCTTCACAAGGTCCTTTACTGTTGTTCTGAGATTTATTTGCATTTTTCGCACCAAAGTACATTCATCTCTAGGAGACAGAACGTGTCTCCTTCCTGAGCGGTATGACGGCTGCGTGGTCCCATGGTGTTTATACTTACGTACTATTGTTTGTACAGATGAACGTGGTACCTTCAGGCGTTTGGATATTGCTCCCAAGGATGAACCAGACTTGTGGACGTCTACACATTTTTTTTTGAGGTCTTGGCTGATTTCTTTTGATTTTCCCATGATGTCAAGCAAAGTGGCACTGAGTTTGAAGGTAGGCCTGGAAATACATCCACAGGTACACCTCCAATTGACTCAAACAATGTCAATTAGCCTATCAGAAGCTTCTAAAGCCATTTTCTGGAATTTTCAAAGCTGTTTAAAGGCACAGTCAACTTAGTGTATGTAAACTTCTGACCAACTGGAATTGTGATACAGTGAATTATAAGTGAAATAATCAGTCTGTAAACAATTGTTGGAAAAATTACTTGTGTCATGCACAAATTAGATGTCCTAACCGACTTGCCAAAACTATAGTTTGTTAATGTAGTGTATTAGGATTATGTCTTTGTTAATGGGTTTTTAAGTGGAACTGAAAGAATGTTTATCTTAGTTCAAAAGTAGCCATTTTTAGGGTGACGCCCCAGGGGAGACAGGTGATTGGACAGCAAAGGGAGCAACCCATATTTTTACATTGTTTATAAGTATATGCTGGAGGCACAGGGGGGCAGAGCAGCCATTACAATTCGAGGACACTGCTCTCCGGGTGATCTTGACACCTGTAACTCATGCTGAAAGCTTGTGATGTGAATAAAACTTATGGTCAAAGGTTCAGTATGAGCGGACTCCTTTGTTTATCAGCAATAATTGCCAGCATTTACTCGATACGACATTAACATGAAATGTGTGGAGTGGTTGAAAAACGAGTTTTAATGACTCCAACCTAAGTGTATGTAAACTTCCGACTTCAACTGTATGTCTCCTTTACTATGTGACTAGCTCTCAGCACGTCTCAGATATCACTGGGGTAATAGAATAGGACTACACTACAAAAATACTGAAAAGGAAATTGAAAGTGATGTCAGACAGATGACAGGAGTGATATTGTAAAGACATCAGCTCTGGGATACAAAGTCTCATCTTCTCAGAACTGGAGTCATAATATTTCACTTTACTGCTGAGGGTGCAGAGTGTAAAACACACACACACACACACACAGACACACACACACACACACACACACACACACACACAGACAGACAGACAGACAGACACACACACACACGTAATCTGATTACAAGAAAACTGTACTTGTAATCAGTTATGTTACCAGCAGAGCATATGAGCGGAGTGGAGCGGTGAGAATCTCAGCTCCTCGCTCACGGAGCTGTTCACCCCTCCGCTCCCCCCGCTCAAAGCCACATCAGGCCAGTCCGCTCATTATCACTCAGCGCTCAACGCAGTTTGCATCGCGCTCCACTCAAATCGCCCCCCCGCTCACTCCAAAAAAGGAACAAAATCTGCATGTATTTCACTTTTAGCTTAAACCACAGCCTTACTTTATCTCCCCGATCTTGTTGCATACAGACTCATCTCGGATTATCCATTCTGTCTTGAAACAGGGATCTAACACTGACGCTAAAATGAGATGTTAATCAGTATAGTATATTCCATAGCGAATTGACACGTTGTTTGCCAATGTTTCTGCAAAAGCAGCGATGCCCATTGGAAGTGCAGCGTGAGTGTAATCGGTGAGCAGGGATTTGATTTCTGTGACAGCAGGGAGGATCATCCCCAGGTTCCCCAGCTCCTTCTGCATTTTGTCTGTGAGGTCTGCTAGTGGTGTCAGCACACTGACAAGGTGCGTCAGCTGCCGTACTTGATTCAGGGTGATGTTAGCAACATTAGACTTGAGTTTGTTTTACCATAACGGGTCTTTTTGGAACAACCGGATGAACGACTGAATCATCCGCAGCTGGCTGCTCCATCGAATGGCGCAGGCATTTGTGGGGCGGACACCTAATTGGTCGGTTTCCTCTGTGCTCTTGCGTACACTTTTCACCAGGTGCCCGACTTTCACTAACAGCCTATTAATGTTGTCGTGCTTGTTAACGGCGTTTTTTGATCGCCAGCTGAAGCATGTGAATGGGGCATCTCAGATGTAAATTTGACAAAGTAAAGTACTGATTTATCATAGTTTCTTGGGGGAGTGTAGCCCGGTTGAGCTGCGCTGGCGAAGTGTTGCATCCCTTCGCGTTCTCCTTTACTCAGCGGTTCATAGTCCATGAAAATCATTTCAAAAAATGCTACATCCAGCTCTCTTTTTCTCTCCCTTGTTATGGTTGGGCCTTTGCGTGCAGTGAATACACTTTTGAATTCCTCAACCCTTTTCTCTTGTTGCTGCTGCTGCTCCTCTCGCTCTATAAAATACAAATTCATGGATGACACAAATTAAATTAAACAGATGGATTCTGGGTCAGGCTTGAGCATGCTTCAGACTCGTGGTGTGAGCGAGCGAAATTGGAGCGGGACATAGGGCGACGCTCCGTCCTTTTAAAAATGCCGCTCTGCGCTCTGTTCAAAATCCGTCCGCTCACGCTCCACGCTCGCTCCCGCTCCACTCCACTCATATGCTCTGGTTACCAGCAAAAATATTGTAATCAGATTACAGATACTTTTGAAAAACGAGATGATTACTTCTTGGATTACTTTTAAATTCAGAAAGGAAGTTTGCGAAAAAATATTGACACCTTTCTCTTCACTCAATGACTTTCAATTCAGCATTGAAACAAGTTTTAGTTTGTTCCACCTGAGAGAGTCTGACCACCAATCAGAAAAGACTATGACACACCAAATGATGACCACCAGTCAGAGACCACTATGATGACACACCAAATGATGACCACCAATCAGAGACCATTATGATGACACACCAAATGATGACCACCAATCAGAGACCATTATGATGACACACCAAATGATGACCACCAGTCAGAGACCACTATGATGACACACCAAATGATGACCACCAGTCAGAGACCACTATGATGACACAACAAATGATGACCACCAATCAGAGACCACTATGATGACACACCAAATGATGACCACCAATCACAGACCACTATGATGACACACCAAATGATGACCACCAATCAGAGACCACTATGATGACACACCAAATGATGACCACCAATCAGAGACCACTATGATGACACACCAAATGATGACCACCAATCAGAGACCACTATGATGACACACCAAATGCGTTTGATGGATCCATTTTGTCTTCTTCTAATGCCTCTTAAAGGGACAGTAATCAAAACGTAACTGAAAGAATATAACTGAATGACAATAAAGGTATGACTTGAATTATATGCATAGTGATGTAGTAAACAATATCGCTCAGCGTGGGAACTTTTGGTGGGGGGGAAGTAGCCTTTATATGTCTCCATGGCGGGTATAGACCATCACTTCGTTGTCTTGTTGGGAATAGTAATAATTCGTAACAGTACGCATTGTATTAGTCTAACAGTTGTTTTAAACAGACATTTGAGAAGGATTTGAGAAGCGAATTGCTTGCAGTTGTACGTATGACGCACAGACACACTAAAGCTGTACAGTGTAGTTAGAAAAGTCAGTACATTATTTGCAGATGTATTCCCTATTATTTAAAAGCCAAGAGTTCCTGTGGGAGTCTTCTCCTTCAGTCTTTTTGCCTCCTATGCCTCGTTTCCCATTAGATGGGATTTTCCCAATGCCAACTTCACCTGAGACAGCCGCTATCCAGTGTCATGTGTTGCTGAATTACAGATCTCGCTATCCCAATGTCGCTGCTGTCCATGGTGCTGAAATATCCAATCTCGGCTATTTGCATACATAGGACCATCCACACTTGACACCACACACACAAGTTAATGCTTTTTCTCTCACACACTTTTAAACATTGCACAACCTGCAACAAGACACTGAAACAACACTTAATTTCAAATTTGTTTTTTTCTGAATAAGATGAAATCAATGTGTGGAAGGAGATTGGACAATGTATAGCCATTCCCTATAGCTGTTTTTGACTGGAGCATGATCAGATTGCTTTGTTTGAGCCAGAATGGAAATTTGGTCTGAGAAACGACGCCCATTATAGCATGACTATTTCAGACAGAATTAACTTTATGTTATATGTAAAAATATAAATAAGGCAATGTTTATATGACCCCCTTTCAAACAGTCACTTATTTATCACTTTCTTGCAGATATACAGTGCATTCAGAAAGTATTCATACCCCTTAACTTATTCCACATGTTGTTTTCTTACAGCCTGAATTCAAAATGGATTCAATTATAATATTTCCTCTCACGCAGCTACACACAATACCCCATAATGACAAATTGAAAACACGCTTTTGAAATTTTTGCAAATGTATTGGAAATTACATACAGAAATATCTCATTTACATAAGTATTCCCACCCCTGAGTCGATTAAAGCTGTGTCTTACTTGGTAAATCTCCAAGAGCTTTGCACAACTGGATTGTAAAATGTATGCAATATACATTGTATAGACAGCCATTTTTTTTTTGCCATAGGTTTTCAAGCCGAATTAAGTCAAAACTGTAACTAAGCCACTCAGAAACATTCAATGTCATCTTGGTAAGCAACTCCAGTGAATATTTGGCCTTGTGTTTTAGGTTATTGTCCTGCTGAAGAGGGAATTTGTCTCCCAGTGTCTGTTGGAAAGCAGACTGAACCAGGTTTTCCTCTAGGAATCTGCCTGTACTTAGCTCTATGCCGTTTATTTTTATCCTAAAAAAGTATCTAGTCCTTGCCAATGACATGCATACCCATAACATGATGCAGCCACCACCATGCTTGGAAATATGAAGAGTGGTACTCAGTGATGTGTTGTGTTGGATTTACCCCAAACATTACGCTTTGTATTCAGGACATAAAGTTCATTTCTTTGCCACATTATTTGCAGTTTTACTTTAGTGCCTTATTGCAAACACAATGCATGTACAGGTTTCCTTCTTTTACATTTACATTTTAGTCATTTAGCAGACGCTCTTATCCAGAGCGACTTACAGTTAGTGAGTGCATACTCTGTCAATTAGGTTAGTATTGTGGAGTAACTACAATGTTGATGATTCATCCTCAGTTTTCTCCTATCAAAGCATTAAACTTTCTAACTGTTTTAAAGTCACCATTGGCCTCATGGTGAAATCCCTGAGCGTTTTCCTTCCTCTCTGGCAGCTGAGTTAGGATGGACACCTGTATTTTTGTGGTGACTGGGTGTATTGATACACCATCCAAAGCGTAATTAATAACTTCACCATGCTCAAAGGAATATTCAATGTCTGCTTTATTTGTACCCATCTACCAAAAGGTGCCCTTCTTTGCGAGGCATTGGAAAACCTCCCTGGTCTTCATGGTTGAATCTATGTTTGAAATTCACTGCTCGACTGAGGGACCTAATAGATAATTGCATGTGTGGGGTACAGAGATTATGTAGTCGTTCAAAAATCACTATTATTGCACACATAGTGAGTCCATCTAACTGATTATGTGACTTGTTAAGCACATTTTTACTCTTGAGCTTATTTAGGCTTGCCATAACAAAGGGGTTGAAAACGAATTGATTAGATTACTAGATACTAGACTCTGTCAATATGTTTTTGGAAGTGGCTCTGCATTTCTTGCATTTCTTGCATGCATATCATATTTATTTAAGGATTATGACGACTTTCTAAAAGGACAAAGCTGTTTCTGTGTGCTCCCTTGTCACCACTGTCACCACATCCCTCGATGCGTGCAAACAGAGCATCTATATCAGGGATGGGCAACTCCAGTCCTCGGGACCTGATTGGTGTTACACTTTTTCCCCAGCCCCAGCTAACACGTTTGACTCTAATAATCAAGTACTCATGGGTTTCAGTTTAGAATGCAATAAGTTTAATCATCTGTGTTTGCTAGGGATGGGGAAAAAGTGTGACACCCCTCCGACCCCCCAAGGACTGGAATTGTCCATCCCTGATCTATATGGTAGGACCAGTACCAGACCTGAATGAATGTGTCTGTTTTGAATATTCACGGAGACAGAATGATGTGGTTGATAGCAGAGACGTCATGCCCAAAGGGGGCACAGGGTCACTTGCCCCCTCAGATTTGTGATGTTTAAATTTGTCTTGTTATATTTACTCTGTCATACTACTAACCATGAAGTTGGCTTTAGCTAGCCCAGATAGGATCCCAATCTCCCAACCTAATAACTACACTGAACAAAAATATAAACGCAACATGTAAAGTGTTGGTCCCATGTTTCATGAGCTGAAATAAAAATCCCAGAAACGTTCCATTCGCACAAAAAGCTTATTTCTCTCAAATTGTGTACACAAATTTGTTTACATCCCTGTAAGCGAGCATTTCTCCTTTGCCAAGATAATCCATCCACCTCACAACTATGGCATATCAAGAAGCTGATTAAACAGCATGATAATTACACAGGTGCACCTTGTGCTGAGGACAATAAAATGCCACTCTTAAATGTGCAGTTTTGTCACACAACACAATGCACAGATGTTTCAAGTTTTGAGGCAGCGTGCAATTGGCTTACGGACTGCAGGAATGTCCACCAGAGCTGTTGCCAGATACGTTTATGTTAATTTCTCAACCATAAGCCAAGGCGGCTTTAGAGAATTTGGCAGTACTTCTAACTGGCCTCACGACTTCAGACCACTTGTAAAGCAGCGTATGGGCGAGCTGTTGGCTGATGTCAACGTTGTGAATGCCCCATGGTGGCAGTGGGGTTATGGTATGGGCAGGCATAAGCTACGGACAATGAACATTTTATCGATGACAATTTGAATGCACAGAGATACCGTGGGATAGTGTACGTGCACAAAGTGAGTTTGTAACATGTATATCATTCTTGCTTGTTGTTCTTCATAGTTACTACCATTGCCTATTGTAAGTTGCCTCTCTGTGATTTACTGTGTTGTGTAATACTCCGCAGGTAGCATTATGCCATTAATACAGCCCTTCCTTTGTTAATAGTGTTGTTGCTCTACTTGTGCTATCAGTTATTGTGCATATTCATTACCCCTGTTATCTGTCCATTACAGGACCACTATCATTCCACTACCTTTCCATGTCCATTTCATCTGTGTGTGTCAATAAAGTATCCTTGAATGTAACTCTGAGGTTGCCTTATTCCATTCTTACTTAGGTGAAAGCGCAACCTGGTCTCAGAACATTTCGTATTATTCTGTATGTACAAAGCTGTGATCAAGGCAAAGGGTGGCTACTTTGAAGAATCTCAAATCTGAAATATATTTTGATATGTGTAACATGTTTTTGGTTACTACATGATGCCATATGTGTTATTTAATAGTTTTGATGACTTCACTATTATTCTACAATGTAGAAAATACACAAGACACAGAGGAGGAGAAACTATCCAACACCCTGGGAGAGAGAACGAGTGACCTCAGTCGAACTCACAGCCAGAAAGATGGGTTAGATACAGGAGAGGAAGAGGTTACCCCGGATGCCATCACCCCTGCTCCTGTGAGCAAGGAATGAGAGGGGAAGCCTTCTAATCAGGCCAACGGGCAGGCTGAGCAAGAGGTCATAGTGATAGTGATTCACACCCAGAGAGAGACAGACAACCCATACAACCTCTTGGCTGAGATTAACCACACAGAGGTAGAGGCAGAGGGCCTTCAGGGCAAGCCAGTCAGCCTGCCTGCTGTCAAGAGTTGCTGTAGGTAGGTGTGGTGTGGAATCAGGCGCAGGACGCAGAAGTTAAGTCCAAACAAAGACTTTAGTAGATCACACAAAATAATCCAAGAACAGCCCGGAGGCGAGAAAAGCGCGCACAGGCGTAAGCAAACGGGCGCACTAAACATGTGCGTAAAATCTCTCCTAAAAAACAACAAGGAGGCAAGCTACAAAATAGCGCACCAAAATAGGTAGCGCAGCAACACGACAAGGAAACAATTACACACAACACCTAACTAACAACAAGGAACTAAATAGGGTGCTTAATGAGACATAACACAAAACAGGTGTGACAAACAGACAAAACCAATCAAACAAGAAACATAGAACGGTGGCAGCTAGTACTCCGGAGACGACGACCGCCGAAACCTGCCCGAACAAGGAGGAAGCGCCGCCTCGGCCGAAACCGTGACACCTGCTCTGATCCTCAAGTCAATTGTATTTAAATTCATATTCATTAAAGATTTTTAGTCAAGACTTGAAAAGTGCCATTTATTTCAAATGATAATTATTCAGTGTCTGCAACCCTCAAGAACCAGGGTGAGTCTGGGTCCCCCTTTAACTGGGCAAACACAACTTGCATATCGTCATAGACTAGGCCGAAACGTTAATCTTTTAACCTTGCTTAAATAAAACAATGCATTTTTAATAGTGAGCAAGAGTTTTCTATGATGATTAAAGTTTTTTGGTCGCGCCCTCCACTTTTTGTCAAATAATATATCTAAAAAAAATGTAATAAGTTAATTATTAAAAGCATTAAAATTGGGATTGGGATGTTTCCCACTTATTTATACAACCTACTCCACAAAGTTTAGAGAAATGTTCTGAAATTAATTAAGAATTAAACAGAAGAAAATCAGAATTGAAGGCAACTATAATGCAAAGAATTTAATGGTCTATGGTTCAATCCTGTTTCTGGTCTAATGAATAATTAATATTGTTTCTCCTCTTCCTTGTGGCAAGCGCAGCAGCACACTGCCCTCCAAAGCCTGCAAAAGAAACGCCGGACTGCCCCTTTCCTCGCCCTGCATGGAACATCCAGGGTCACGTCCTTGGTGACGTGTGGGGTGACGTCCAGGGTGACCACAGCAACATCCTCTGGAAACGGACAAAAGCGGGGCAGAATGTAAATAAATGCAAACCGTAGGTTCTAAACATTGGCCAGTTGAATGGGATCTTTTATTTCAGCTCATGAAACATGGGACCAACACTTTACATGTTATCATGATGAACTTCACCTGTCAGAGTGCTTTCTATAAGTCTTACTCACCTGCTTGGATGTCAGATGGCAGAGTGGCGTAGACGGCCACCATGAGAGGCTTTTCTTCAGGTGTGACGTCCGCAACCTCCAAGAGTGAAGAAGCAGGGTATTTATCTGTGTTAGGGGTGAGGTCCAAAACCTCCAGCTGAGAACAAGCAGGGTCTGCCTCTGTGTTAGGGGTGATGTCCACAACCTTCAGGTGGGTAGAAGCCGGGTCCGCCTCTGTGTAAGGGGTGATGTCCACAACTTCCAAGTGGGACGAGACGGGTTCTGCCTCTTTGTTAGGTGTGACGAACACAATCTCCAAGTGAGAAGAAGCCGGGTCTACCTCTGTATTAGGGGTGATGTCCACAACCTTACGGTGGGAAGAAGCCGGGTCTGCCTCTATGTTAGGGGTGATTTCCACAACTTCCAGCTGGGAATAAGCCGGGTCTGCCTCTGGGTTAAAGGTTATGTCCACAACAACTAGGTGGAAAGAAGCCGGGTCTGCCTCTGTGTTAGGGGTGATGTCCACAAGCTCCAGGTGGGAAGAAGCAGGATCTGCCTCTGTGTTTGGGGTGATGTCCACAACCTCTAGGTGGGAAGAAGCCGGGTCTGCATCTGTGTTAGGGGTGATGTCCACAAACTCCAGGTGGGAAGAAGCAGGATCTGCCTCTGTGTTAGGGGTGGTTTCCACTACCTCCTGATAGGAAGAAGCCGGGTCTAACTCTGTGTTAGGGGTGATGTCCACAAGCTCCAAGTGGAAAGCAGCCAGGTCTGCCTCTGTGTTAGTGATGATTTCCATAACCTCCTGGTGGGAAGAAGATGGGTCTGCCTCTGTGTTAGGGGTGATGTCCACAAGCTCCTGGTGGGAAGATGCTGGGTCTGCCTCTGAGTTATGGGTGATGTCAACAACCATACGGTGGGAAGAAGCCGGGTCTGCCTCTGTGTTTGGGGTGATGTCCACAAGCTCCAGGTTGGAAGAAGCCGGGTCTGTCTCTGTGTTAGGGGTGGTTTCCACAACCTCCTGATAGGAAGAAGCCGGGTCTAACTCTGTGTTAGGGGTGATGTCCACAAGCTCCAGGTGGGAAGAAGCCAGGTGTGCCTCTTTGTTAGGGGTGATGTCCACAACCTCCAGGTGCGAAGAAGCCAGGTGTGCCTCTTTGTTAGGGGTGATGTCCACAACCTCCAGCTGAGAAGAAGCCGGGTCTGCCTCTGTGTTATGGGGGATTTCCACAACCTCCAGGTGGGAAGAAGCCTGGTCTGCATCTGTGTTTGGGGTGACAATTAAAATCCTGATTGGCTTTACTACTACAAGGCACCAGGATGTCATGACAAAAGGCATATGTCAGAGTGCTCTCTATGAGTGCTACTCACCTGCTTGGATGTCAGCTGGTAGTGTGGCGGAGACGGCCACCACTAGGACAGGGGGAACTGGCAGGGTGTCTGCAGTAGGCTGGAAGCAGCTTTTCACCTCGTCCGCCACAAAGGCACAGACAGAGCTCATAAAAAAAGGGGTTGTGAGGTCATCCAGGGAGAAGGACTGGCTGATTCTCCCAAGGATCGACCTCACAGAGTCAAAAGCAGCAGCCCGGGAGAAAGGGGTGTGAGGAGAAGAGGCCTTCAACATGCTGGAGAGCTTCTCCCCTACGGCCACCACCATACTCACAGCCATCCCGCTTAGGAGGATGGGGTGATCTGAATGGCCTTCCTCTGGCTGAAGCCACAGGGCCAGGAGGATCCTGGGCACCAGCTCCACCACAACCTGGGATGGGCTGAGCAGGTTGCTACAGGGCTTATTGGACAGCTTGTCCTGAATGCTCCTCACAGCTCTCTCCATGATGATGTGGACCTTGGGGTCGCTGAAATCAACAAAAAGCAGCAGAGAAAGCTAAACGATGTGCAATGTTCACACAGAGAACACTGCCCTAGTTATTTTCTGCATAGCTCCAGATGTGTAGATGAATGGAGCAAGCCGTATGTGGGGCAGTACATGGAACTCACATGTCAGCGCCAGCTGGAGAGGTGGGGTGCATAGAGCGGCGGAGCTTGCAGACAGCCTTGTGCTCCATGTCAATCATTTTTAGGCAGGTGTTTACTTCCCAGGTCTGCCGTAGGAAACAGGAAGTCCCATTAGTGTAATTTCACAACAGATATATTCTGCTGTACTAACTAGTTGTTGAAAGGCTAGAAAAGAGCTCACTGACTGATAGTCTAAGTCTCTAACTCTCATTCTCTTACCAGCCGAGCGAGTTCGTTCCCTTCCTCCAGGGTTTCCTTCCACACCCTTCAAATAAAACACAAAGCATTTCAACTTTCCTGGCTTCCTATTTATCTGTTGTTTATTTTACCCACACCTCCTGGAGTGCTGCTGGTGACAGAGAATGGCAGTGAAGGTGAGAGCTGACGTGGTACTCACCTCTCCCTAAGGGATTTTTTGCCCTGAGACACCAGCCAGTCGCTCATGTGCTCCATGGTGACATGGGGCGAGACCTGGCCTCGACTCTGGAGCAGCAGATAGTGGACCATGAGCTTCTTCTGCAAGATGAGGTAAGGTGTGAGACCGTGCCACTAAAGACCATATAATGTGCTTTCAGAAGGGCCTCTCGCAACATTTCACAACTGCTCATGTCTCACAATTTGCAAGTGATATTAAGAACTCTTATGACCATCTTCTCTAAACTGTCTTGAAATAAAACTCTTGTTTTGGGATTAAATCTATCTCTTTTTTTCTGTGGTTACTGTTTTTGTGGGATGAATCTTACCTGTTTATTGTAATATGCTTCCTCCCAGCAGGCCTGCAGAGTCTGAAAATAAAGGCTGCTTCTACAGAATTCCTTTGAAGATAATTAAAATAATTATGCTTTATTAGGTACATTATGCACAGGCATTTACAGTATGCCAAAAGGAATATCTCCTAAGATTACCTTAGTGGGACCATAAGTGAACTCAGGAATGCTCCCAACCCTATCCATGGTCAGAGGGGGACGAAATGCAGCGCTATAAATATACGGGATGCTCTAGAGATAACAGGAATGACTTAAAGTCGCGAATGATCAATGCCTGTGGAGTCGTCCAATATGCTGCGCTGAGAATTGAGTTGTAGGCGATATTTGGATATGTTTGGCGCAATATACATGTTTACATTCTATTGCCATGGAGAAATTGAGTTTCTAGAACCTTTTTTCTTCTATGTCTTTATTTCGTGAAAGATTAAGATCTTTATTTTGTCATAATGTGTATATGAGGACGTTGGAGCCCGTTCCGATTCATGACGCGGTTATCCAGGTGCATGTTGCATAGACCTACTAATCCAACCTTGGCTTACAAGTTAAATTAAATGAGTATATATGCCTATACAAATCTATTGACCACATCCATTTAAATCAATGATTGTCAATTGAAAATGTGGTTGTTGCGTTATCCTGTTGTGCGTGTCAGGTGTCCTCTTAAGCACGTTATTCCAATATTTCCTAGCTCTGAATTGACGCAGGTTACACTTTTGCAAAACTACTCGGTTAAACATAAGAGCATGAATGACAATAAAGGTATGACTTGAATTATATGTGTAGTAGTGTGATGTTTCCCCTAGATTATGCACCAAATTGCACACAAGGACAGTTCAAGTAGGCCAGGTCAAGAGGGGATGTTAATAAGTTAATAATAATAATAATTCAATGTGGTTTCTTTATTTAATTACAGCTCAATAGCTAATGTTATTTTTTGGTGTACAAACATTTTTATGTATCTATATTGGTAATACACCTAATTGTAAAAGTTGTGTATATTTTGGTTTGGTCCATCGCGGGTTATCTGTATTTATGTACCCTCTTATTGTTCTCTTTTGCCTGACCTTCAACTAGGAAGGTATATTGTCCTTGGCGTCGTAATTTGTCAATATAAAGCTGTGGTAAAGTTACACAAAGTGCTGTTACGCAACTACAGGTTTTGTTACAATGTGGACAATATAAATATTTATGTTAACAACTTTCACCGAGCTCGCTAATTAGGGTACCTATTGTAACTCGGGAGTATTTGGGGCAGTGTTTGAGTGAGTTTCTATGTGCTCACGCAGGTGCCCGAGAGCTGTGGCTGCACCAAGGGCTAACCTATTGTGTGTTGTCTCGTGGTGTGCAGGTATGTCTTTTATTTTGTCAGAATTATGTTGTATATCATTTTACTTGTATTGTATAGTGTGTTGTTAGGCACTGAATGTGTTCATGCAGCACCTGTTCTCTTTTGCCTGACCTTCAACTAGCAAGGTGCCCGAGAGCTGTGGCTGCACCAAGAGCTAACATATTGTGTGTTGTCTCTTCGTGTGCAGGTCGAATAAAAATTATCCAACCATCAGAATTCCAGTTGTGGCAGTGTCCTAATTACGTGACCTGCCGACTGGTCAGCTCAAGCCGACCGCCGGAGCTGTGCATGTGGATGAGGTGCACGACCTGCGCATATGAATTTGTTGATGGTTTACTGTAAGTGAATATATACTGTAAACAGTGAAAGTGAATGTAGCATATTCATTAGATACAGGTATTAGTGCTTTTTTGTATGTTTTGGATGAATTTGTTTATTGCATTTATTTTTTTTGGTATTTGAATGCACTAAATGCACCCGTGTTATGCTGGGGATTTTAGTGTGGGTAGAGGGAGGGGTGTCCTTCCATTTACACCAATTGTACAGTCAGCTCCTGGGAGTAGAGCGTTTGCTAGTCCTGAGTTTGCAAGCACTGGGAGGGGTAGGCTGTTTGTTCCACCTGACCAGGGTATCCCACCTCTGTCTTTTGATGTACCATCATCCACAGTACTCGGTGATAATGGGACACCTCCGAGTCAGCTTAGTGACCTTATTAAGCAGATTGGTTCAGAGATAGGAGAATCTATCAGAGCGAGTTTACTGCAACCTGGGGTTTCAAGTCTTTCTCCTGCCCGTCCCCCTCACCAACCCCAGCAGTTTCCCCTGCCTGAGCAGTGTTGGTCAACCTTTATTGATGCGTCCAAGCTGAATCTGGTTGTGAAGTCAGATGTTAGTGCTCCACCTCTTTTTAGGGGTGATGGCTCAGATAAGTACTCTGTCCTGGAGTGGGAGGAGTTAATGGAAGTCTACCTAGAGAAGAGGGGTTACACTGGGTCTGGGAATGTTGGGGAGGTGATGTCTAGGCTCATGGGGAGGGCACGGGATGTGACCAAAGTCTGGAAGCGTAACAACCTTGTTGTCACAGATGTTAAGGCGGTGTTCAGTGTTTTCAAGCAACACTTTGGGGATACTGTCTGCTCAGGTATGCCATTAGCTGATTTCTATTCAATCAAACCATATGCTAATGAGGGTCCAATAGATTTCTGGATTAGGCTTAACAAAGCTGCAGAGGCAGCCGAACAGTACCTTGTGAGTGAGGGCAGGACCTTACCCAATCAGTGCTCAGAGTTGGCAGTCATGTTTGTACGCAACTGTCCTGATAAAGAGTTGGCCCAAGTGTTCAAGAGCAAACCCATTCGTGACTGGACAGCCAGTGAGGTACAGCATCGGTTGGATGAACTGTTAAGGGAACGTAAAGCATGTAGAACACAACTTTCACAGCAGGTGGCTGCCGTTTTTGACTGCCCTCAGGAGGGAGTGGGTCCTGTGAAAAGACCTAATGTTTCATATTTTTAATGTCCCATCTGAGGGTGGGACATTAATGAACGTTTTGACTTTGTTAGAGAATGCTCTGGTCAGCAATACTCAGTCTGTGAACAGAGGGCCCCGTAAACAGTTCCACAAACATCAGTGTGAGTGCGCTGTCTGTGGAAGCACTAATCACTGGACCAAAGCTCACTGTCAGATGCACCAGCTGTGCTTCAAGTGCTTTTCTCCGGGCCACATGAGCTTTGACTGTAGTGAGGCTGGGCAGCGACAGAGCCCTGGATGTGGACAGACTGGCAGGTCTCAGGAAAACTAGAAAGCCTCCATTCTGAGGAGGGCAATGTGGGGCATTCTTATTTTTCCTCCACTGATGATGATTTCCAATCTGTTCATTCTTACTTTTGTGAGTCAGTACCCAAGAACAACACAGTCATTTTTCAATGTGTTTTTTCTCTCCATGCCGGAGGCTGCCCAGCCAGAGGAGGCTGCCAGAAGTACAACCAGCCCCCCCAGGGACATCACCAGGCCTGAGGCCTTCGTCCGGACAGGACCCCTGCTGGCCAGGAGAGCCCAGAGGGATGCTCCTCCTCCAAAGATGGTCCCCAAACCCCCGGTTGCCCCCCGGCCCAAACTGCTTCCCTCCCTGGGCCAGGGCAACATGTCCCTGGTCAGTGCCAACACCTGGGATGAGAGCACCAAGAAGAAGGGCAAGAAAGGTTAGCACTTCTCCTTGTGCAATGACACATTTTTCCTATTGAATGTATTGTCAATATTGTATAATGACAGTGCCTCAGACAGAAAGACAATAATCTTGTCACTGTCGGACACCATGCCTTTACATTTCCCTGAAGCAGTACATAAATAAAAACAAAGCATTGAAGAAAATACAATCTTTGGAGTTTTGAGTGCATACACTGCTGAATATATGAATTATAAGATGATACAAGATAAAAAACATGTCATAACTGACAGGCTAAATTACATGGCTAAAATACAAGCATCAAAAGGGAGTACAGCTTTTAAATAAAGAAATTACGTTTATTTATTGCATTATTTTTGATCCATTCCATCTACAATGTCAATCAAACTGTGCTGTATGAATCATATTGCCTCCCAGACTCTCAGGCTATTCTCCGAATGGCACCCTATTCCCTATGGGTCCTGGTCAAAAGTAGTGCACTACATAGGGAAAAGGGTGCCATTTGGGACACAAGCAGCCAGACACACAGGACTCAGGACATGTCAATCACATTACATACATACACAGGCAACAGCATATTGTTCAACAATACTGTATCATGAGGACAGTTACCACATGATGACGAAACATCATTACAGCATTACTGTCAAAGTTAAAGGGACAGACTGCTAAAACAAGACTGCTTAGAATATCACTAGACACTGAAATCTTACAGTACTTTTTTATGTCCAGCAAGCAATACTAATTTAGCAGTATTCCATCTTATTATTCTTAATTATGCATTTAATAATCATTTAATTCATGACTAAAGGCATTTGAATTAGAAAGAAGAGATTATGCCATGAAAAAAAAACATAATTGAATGCATGAATTTAGCTAAAAACTATAAACCATCATAAAAGCCTTTGGAGTCATACAGTAAAGCTCAGATGAAAGACACCTTGGAGATCCTGATATCTAACACATTGTAATGTTGCTCCTTCTAAACAAAATGGCTGTTTCACCTAGTAGTCCAACACATTGTAATGTTGCTCCTTCTAAACAAAATGGCTGTTTCACCTAGTAGTCCAACACATTGTAATGTTGCTCCTTCTAAACAGAATGGCTGTTTCACCTAGTAGTCCAACACATTGTAATGTTGCTCCTTCTAAACAGAATGGCTGTTTCACCTAGTAGTCCAAGACAGAAGTAGGTGGTCAGTAATGGTTCTTGTTTTACAATTAAGCCAACTGGTTCAGTAAGTCTCAGATTGCATCTAAGATATGTGACTTGAAGGTTATTCCTGAAACAGCGTCCATCCATTTCCAAAAGTGAAAACCCAGCCCACATTTAATAGTAGATACTTGATGTGTTTGTAGACCAAAGAGTGATAAGTTATGAAGAGAACAATGTGGAAGTTGATTCCATTGTGTTCGTTCATCCGTCCTTCAGCAGCCAGCCAGTCAGTCTCCACTTGATTCATCAACATCCTGCAATGTCATATTTCGACCAGCAGAGGTCACTGATTCCACTATCTGAATTGTATCACTGTTCAAAGGCGCCTATGTCTTATCCAAGGTTCCTCCTCCATTTCATGGCTTGAGGTAAACAGACATACACATGCATGGATCCAGAGTATTATTTTTATCAAACACATCATCCACAGACTGATAGTCTTCCATGGTCCTATTGCAAAGTCAAGTCCTTTGGAATACGTATAGGAGATACTGGATCTTTCCACGGTCAAAGAAAGCATGTTTCCTTTTGCATAGAAACACTATAATGTTCTCTTATAAGACACTGAAGAAGAATAAAAAATCTAAAAGCCCTTTCATGGTTTTAGAATTGTTGTCCAAATAAGCACAACTTTGGCGGTTGTGATTGAAAGTCATCAAGCATCTGGAGTCATCAGCTCTCTGTGATTGTAAAGTCATCAAGCATGGAGTCAATCAACAGCTCTCTGTTCAGCTGCCATATTCCTTTCAGTCCAACAACCCAAATGATCAATATCATAACTTAAGTCATATTGATTGATAAAGATAACGCAAGCAGTAGCAGGCATGCTATGTTCAGGCATTCTGGAATCCTCCAGGGAGATTCCGATTCAGAGGGGGTCAGGGTTTAGGCTAGGTAGCTGTCTGTCTGTCATCGGAAGACCAGCGTGGAGGCCTTGAGACAGGCGAAGGAGGCAGTGAGACAGGTGAGGAAGAGAGAGACAGACGGGTAGATCTGTGATGCACCTCCACACTCCTTGGCGTTTTCCTGTAATCAATCAATAACAACACATACAGTTACAACCTGTGGTATAATGAACACACTGCATAAGGCTAGAAAGTTCATATTTTTGATTTTTAGGATAGAAAATACTCAGTTTGATGTTTTGTTTTTCCCAAAATATTAAGGGAGCTTTGTGGATAGTACAGCAGATGTTCTCTTCTGATGTCAATCCATCCACTTGAAGTGATTGGTTCAGAGAGGTGTCACTGGACCAATAAGGGGAGGCAGTGGACCAATATGGGGTGCTGACCTGAGGGTGGTATGCGTGGCAGGACTCGGGTCTCCTACGGACCTTCTGAGATTTCATCCTGTCACACTTTACTGAGGCGTTATGTACACAGAGGTCAAGGACACCAACACACTTAACAACAACAACAAGTATCTATGCTGCAATACCAACACACTTAACAACGACAAGTATCTATGCTGCAATACCAACATACTTAACAACAATAACAAGTATTTATGCTGAAATACCGACACACTTTACAACAATAACAAGTATCTATGCTGCAATACCAACACACTTAACAACAATAGCAAGTATCTATGCTGAAATACCAACACACTTCACAACAATAACAAGTATCTATTCTGCAATACCAACACACTTAACAACAACAACAGGTATCTATGCTGCAATACCAACACACTTAACAACAATAACAAGTATCTATGCTGCAATACCAACACACTTAACAACAATAACAAGTATCTATGCTGCAATACCAACACACTTAACAACAACAACAAGTATCTATGCTGCAATACCAACACACTTAACAACAACAACAAGTATCTATGCTGCAATACCAACACACTTAACAACAACAACAAGTATCTATGCTGTAATACCAACACACTTAACAACAACAACAAGTATATATGCTGCAATACCAACACACTTAACAAGGGAAAGGGGGATATCTAGTCAGTTGTACAACTGAATGCATTCAACTGAAATGTGTCTTCCACATTTAACCCAACCCCTCTGAACAACAAGTATATATGCTGCAATAGTCTACGTGTAGGGTCAGTCTGTCATATCTGGTGTATTCTCTCTCTCTCTCTCTCTCTCTCTCTCTCTCTCTCTCTCTCTCTCTCTCTCTCTCTCTCTCTCTCTCTCTCTGGGTTTCTGTATAAGCACTTTGTGACATCTGCTGATGTAAAAAGGGCTTAATAAATACATTTGATTGAACATTGATGTGGGATATCAATTTGATTTATGAGAGATTTAATGTGATTCAATGTGTCAAGGAGAAGAGTTTAAGAAGAGACTGCTCCCCACAGTGTAAAACAGCAATTCCTAACTGGTTTAAATGAAAGAGAACATAATAAGATAAGTGATTTGTCTGATATATGACTGGAACTGCTTATTCATAGATCTCAAATCCCACTTCCACAACACCATTATACCTCTTTCAATCACTGTCTGTGTCAGGAAGAGGGCTTGTGAGAGTGAACCAGTAAGTTAAAGGATATATTTCACTTCCTTGGGTTCCATGGTGATAGGAGGGTACTGACGGGAACAGTCACAGTCTGCCTGTATCACCAACATCAGCAGGTTACTGTCAGGGACCACCTGGGTTACAAACATCCTGGAACACACACACACACACACACACACACACACACACAGAGAGAGACAGAGAGAGACAGAGAGAGACAGACAGAGACAGAGAGACAGACAGAGAGAGAGACAGAGAGACAGACAGAGAGAGAGCGCAATTAAATGGTTAGTACACAACTTGTACGAAACAATCATGTAATCAAAGGTAAAAGCACACTGCCATCATGAAAAAATATCTTAAATCTTCAAATGAAATGTACAGTTGAAGTCGGAAGTTTACATACACCTTAGCCAAATATATTTAAACTCAGTTTTTCACAATTCCTGACATTTAATCCTAGTAAAAATTCCCTGTCTTAGGTCAGTTAGGATCACCACTTTATTTTAAGAATGTGAAATGTCAGAATAATAGTAGAGAGAATGATTATTTCAGCTTTTATTTCTTTCATCACATTCCCAGTGGGTCAGAAGTTGACATACACTAAATTAGTCAAACGTTTCGGGTAGCCTTCCACAAGCTTCCCACAATAAGTTGGGTGAATTTTGGCCCATTCCTCCTGACAGAGCTGGTGTAACTGAGTCGGGTTTGTAGGACTCCTTGCTCGCACACACCTTTTCAGTTCTGCCCACAAATGTTCTATAAGATTGAGGTCAGGGCTTTGTAATGGCCACTCCAATACCTGACTTTGTTGTCCTTAAACCATTTTATTTGCCACATGCGCCGAATACAACAGGTGTAGACATTACCGTGAAATGCTTACTTACAGCCCTTAACCAACAATGCATTTATTTTTTAATAAAAAAGTAAAATAACAACAAAAAAAATTGTTGAGAAAAAAAGAACAGAAGTAAAATAAAATAACAGTAGGGAGGCTATATACAGGGGGGTACCAGTGCAGAGTCAATGTGTGGGGGCACCGGCTAGTTGAGGTAGTTGAGGTAATATGTACATGTGGGTAGAGTTAAAGTGACTATGCATAAATAATTAACAGAGTAGCAGCAGTGTAAAAAGATGGGGTGGGGGTGGGGGGGCAGTGCAAATAGTCTGGGTAGCCATGATTATTTGTTCAGGAGTCTTATGGCTTGGAAGAAGCCTTTTGGACCTAGACTTGGTGCTCCGGTACCGCTTGCCGTGCGGTAGCAGAGAGAGCAGTCTATGACTTGGGTGGCTGGAGTCTTTGACAATTTTGAGGGCCTTCCTCTGACACCGCCTGGTATAGAGGTCCTGGATGGCAGGAAGCTTGGCCCCAGTGATGTACTGGGCCGTACGCAGTACCCTCTGTAGTGCCTTGCGGTCGGAGGCCGAGCAGTTGCCATACCAGGCGGTGATGCAACCAGTCAGGATGCTCTCGATGGTGCAACTGTAGAACTTTTTGAGGATCTGAGGACCCATGCCAAATCTTTTCAGTCTCTTGAGGGGGAATAGGCTTTGTCGTGCCCTCTTCACGACTGTCTTGGTGTGTTTGGACCATGATAGTTCGTTGGTGATGTGGACACCAAGGAACTTGAAGCTCTCAACCTGTTCCACTACAGCCCAGTCGATGAGAATGGGGGCGTGCTCAGTCCTCTTTTTTTTCCTGTAGTCCACAATCATCTCCTTTGTCTTGGTCACGTTGAGGAAGAGGTTGTTATCCTGGCACCACACAGCCAGGTCTCTGACCTCCTCCCTATAGGCTGTCTCATCATTGTCGGTGATCAGGCCTACCACTGTTGTGTCGTCGGCAAACTTAATGATGGTGTTGGAGTCGTGCCTGGCCATGCAGTCATGGGTGAACAGGGAGTACAGGAGGGAACTGAGCACGCACCCCTGAGGGGCCCCCGTGTTGAGGATCAGCGTGGCAGATGTGTTGTTACCTACCCTTACCACCTGGGGACGGCCCGTCAGGAAGTCCAGGATCCAGTTGCAGAGGGAGGTGTTTAGTCCCAGGATCCTTAGCTTAGTGATGAGCTTTGAGGGTACTGTGGTGTTGAACGCTGAGCTGTAGTCAATGAATAGCATTCTCATGTAGGTGTTCCTCTTGTCCAGGTGGGAAAGGGCAGTGTGGAGTGCAATAGAGATTGCATCATCTGTGGATCTGTTGAGGCGGTATGCAAATTAGAGTGGGTCTAGGGTTTCTGGGATAATGTGAGCCATGACCAGCCTTTCAAAGCACTTCATGGCTACAGACGTCAGTGCTACGGGTCGGTAATCATTTAGGCAGGTTATCTTAGTGTCCTTGGGCACGGGGACTATGGTGGTCTGCTTGAAACATGTTGGTATTACAGACTCAGTCAGGGACATGTTGAAAATGTCAGTGAAGGCACTTGCCAGTTGGTCAGCACATACTCGGAGTACACGTCCTGGTAATCCGTCTGACCCTGCGACCCTGTGAATGTTAAACTGCTTAAAAGTCTTACTCACATTGGCTACGGAGAGCGTGATCACATAGTCATCCGGAACAGCTGGTGCTCTCATGCATACTTCAGTGTTGCTTGCCTCGAAGCGAGCATAGAAGTGGTTTAGCACTTTTCTCTTCACTCAATGACTTTCAATTCAGCATTGAAACAAGTTTTAGTTTGTTCCACCTGAGAGAGTCTGAAACCAATCAGAAACGACTATGATGACACACCAAATGATGACCACCAATCAGAGACCACTATGATGACACACCAAATGATGACCACCAATCAGAGACCACTATGATGACACACCAAATGATGACCACCAATCAGAGACCACTATGATGACACACCAAATGCGTTTGATGGATGCTTTTTGTCTTCTTCTAATGCCTCTTAAAGGGACAGTAATCAAAATGTAACTGAAAGTAATCAGATTACATTACTGAGTTTGGGTATTCCAAAAGTTACGTTACTGATTACAATTTTGGACAGGTAACTAGTAACTGACATCATCTTCTGCACATCTATCACTCCAGTGTTAATACTAAATTGTAATTATTTTGCACTATGTCCTATTTATTGCCTTACCTCCATAACTTACTACATTTGCACACACTGTATATAGATTTTCTATTGTGTTATTGACTGTACATTTTGTTTTATCCCATATGTAACTCTGTGTTGTTGTTGTTTTTAACGCACTGCTTTGCTTTATCTTGGCCAGGTCGCAGTTGTAAAAACTGTAACACACACTATGAAACACTGCCACCTAGTGCTCATTAAACAGTTTAGCAGTATGAACCGATGCACTCTTGAACCATTCTATTGTCTGGTATGGACTTTAATCTATGGATTAATCTAAAATCCAAAATTAATGTGTAATCTATGGATAAAGATCAAGTTTGAGTAAGATAGTATATATATATTAATTATGAATCACACACCTCTCAATACAATGCCATTCCCTGTCATTAGACACACATAATTCCTCTGTAGCTCAATTGGTAGAGCATGGCGCTTGTAACGCCAGGGTAGTGGGTTCGATCCCCGGGACCACCCATACGTAAAAATGTATGCACACATGACTGTAAGTCGCTTTGGATAAAAGCATCTGCTAAATGGCATATTATATTATTATAATGTTTGTTATATCCCATTTCCACCAAATGGGGGCGCTGGAACACCTCAAACCGCTCTTTCCCACAGATCAAATTGAGATGGCCTTTGCTTAGCCCTCACACTGGAAACAAATCCTTAGAAAATGGAGTGTGTCCGCCCAATTTAGGATAATTCATTTTAGTTTCTCTCTCTCTCTCTCTAGTCTCTCGCTCTCCAGTCTCTATCTCTCTCCAGTCTCTCTCTCTCTCCATTCTCTCTCTCTCCAGTCTCTCTCTCTCTCTCTCTCCAGTCTCTCTCTCTCTCTCTCTCTCTCTCTCTCTCTCTCAGTCTCTCTCTCTCCAGTCTCTCTCTCTCTGATCTTCAGGCTAGTGGCTGCCTGTCAGAAGAGACATATATAGGTATAGATGGGATGAGAGAGAATTACAGATACATAGAGGTAGAGAGAGAGAGAGAGAGAGAGAGAGAGAGAGAGAGAGAGAGACTGGAGAGACAGAGAGAGAGAGAGAGAGACTGGAGAGAGAGAGAGAGAGAGAGAGAGAGAGAGAGAGAGAGAGAGAGAGAGAGACTGGAGAGAGAGAGAGACTGGAGAGAGAGAGACTGGGGAGAGAGAGAGAGAGACTGGAGAGAGTGGAGAGAGAGAGCGGGAGAGACTGGAGAGAGAGAGAGACTGGAGAGAGAGAGAGAGAGAGAGAGAGAGAGAGAGACAGAGAGAGAGAGAGAGAGAGAGAGAGAGAGAGACTGGAGTGAGAGAGAGAGAGAATGACAGATACAGTGGGGGGGGGAAGTATTTAGTCAGCCACCAATTTTGCAAGTTCTCCCACTTAAAAAGATGAGAGAGGCCTGTAATTTTCATCATAGGTACACGTCAACTATGACAGACAAATTGAGAAAAAAAAATCCAGAAAATCACATTGTAGGATTTTTAATGAATTTATTTGCAAATTATGGTGGAAAATAAGTATTTGGTCACCTACAAACAAGCAAGATTTCTGGCTCTCACAGACCTGTAACTTCTTCTTTAAGAGGCTCCTCTGTCCTCCACTCGTTACCTGTATTAATGGCACCTGTTTGAACTTGTTATCAGTATAAAAGACACCTGTCCACAACCTCAAACAGTCACACTCCAAACTCCACTATGGCCAAGACCAAAGAGCTGTCAAAGGACACAAGAAACAAAATTGTAGACCTGCACCAGGCTGGGAAGACTGAATATGCAATAGGTAAGCAGCTTGGTTTGAAGAAATCAACCGTGGGAGCAATTATTAAGAAATGGAAGACATACAAGACCACTGATAATCTCCCTCGATCTGGGGCTCCACGCAAGATCTCACCCCGTTGGGTCAAAATGATCACAAGAACGGTGAGCAAAAATCCCAGAACCACACGGGGGGACCTAGTGAATGACCTGATGAGAGCTGGGACCAAAGTAACAAAGCCTACCATCAGTAACACACTACGCCGCCAGGGACTCAAATCCTGCAGTGCCAGACGTGTCCCCCTGCTTAAGCCAGTACATGTCCAGGCCCGTCTGAAGTTTGCTAGAGTGCATTTGGATGATCCAGAAGAGGATTGGGAGAATGTCATATGGTCAGATGAAACCAAAATATAACTTTTTGGTAAAAACTCAACTCGTCGTGTTTGGAGGACAAAGAATGCTGAGTTGCATCCAAAGAACACCATACCTACTGTGAAGCATGGGGGTGGAAATAATCTCAGGAAAAAGTGATCTACTCTAAGAGAGATTTAAGAGGACTGAGGTGACGTGTGACTCAAGCTGTGAGATTTATATAAAGTAGACTATAGCTTCTAGAATGTATATTATTGTTTTGTTTATATAAAAGTTATTTTCATGCTTTTGTCATTCATATAAACGATGTTTTTTACTTTTTTTTTAAGTCAGAAAAAGTGTGTGATGTGTGTGTGTTTGCATGCCCATGTGTGTGTGTGTGTTCTTACTTCTGACAGCGTCCACACTTGATGAGGCTGTTGGTCTCCTTGATGGAGGGCTCGTACAGAAAGCTGGGGTACTCCGTGTCACACGGCTGCAGGATGTCTCCCTTCTTCTTCTGGGCCGACGCTGGGGACAGAGACAACCGATCACTATTCACTTACTGTATCCTGATGATAGGGAGAGCCAATCACCATTGCTCAAACTAACGTACACACTTCCAGTCCTAATCACTCATTTACATTTTACATATTTAGCAGACGCTCTTATCCAGAGCGACTTACAGTTAGTGAATACATCTTTTTTTTATACTGGCCCCCCGTGGGAATCAAACCCACAACCCTGGCGTTTTATGCTCTATCAACTGAGCTACATCCCTGCCGGCCATTCCCTCCCCTACCCTGGACGACGCTGGGCCAATTGTGCGCCGCCCATGAGTCTCCCGGTCGCGGCCGGCTGCGACAGAGCCTGGATTCGAACCAGGATCTCTAGTGGCACAGTTAACACTGCGATGCAGTGCCTTAGACCACTGCGCCACTCAGGAGACGGGCACGAGGCACAGTCCCCGAACAACCCTTAACCCCTTTTTCCAACTCAATCCAGCTCTTACACCTCGTTGGTTCTTTCAGATTGACAAACACTGAAGGGCTAGGAGCTAAGGGACCACAGTGTATTTCCATGCAGAGATACCTGGCAATCACCACTGCATGAGACTGGAACAGGGTTTAGATAGATTCTTCTAATAAGTGATGATAGAGTCTGTCTATATTACAGCTGTCATATAGCATAACCACCATGCATGGTGATTGACATCTCAATGACTGTGGACAAGGATAGACCTTAGATGTCAGACTCTTGAATTATTTTTACTAGCTGTCATTACTGTGAATTGATCTGATCCTGATCAACTTTAAATAAATTAGATAGATACAGTACATCCTCTGATCATCTGTTGCCATACAAAACACACGCACACGCACATGATTTAACCTGTACCTTTGAAGCCGGGCTTGGCTGGGTGGGAGGAATGAGGTGGTGAGAATGATTGACAGGTGATGATGAAGATGATGATAGTGGTGATCGAGACATTGGGTGGATGTGGTCAGGACAGGAGACAACATGAGAGAGACACAGATTGGGACATGGGAAGCCAAACAGTGCAACACAACACATGGAAGCTGATTGAGATGAATAGGAATGAATGCTTTCCTGGACTGTGCTTACCTTCAGCAAAGTGGTCGGAGTGCCAGAGTCCGCATATGTTGAACTCCAGTAAAAATCTACAGAGAGGAAGAGGAAAGAAGGAAAATGAGTGAAAGCGAAAGAGAGGGAGAGAGAGAGAGAGAAGGAGAGAGGGAGAGAAGGAGTGAAGGAGAGAGAGAGAGAAGGAGTGATGGAGAGAAGGAGAGAGAGAAGGAGTGAAGGAGAGAGGGAGTGAAGGAGAGAAGGAGAGAGGGAGTGAAGGAGAGAGGGAGAGAAGGAGTGAAGGAGAGCGGGAGAGATGGAGAGAAGGAGTGAGGGAGAGAGGGAGTGAAGGAGAGAGGGAGAGAAGGAGAGAGGGAGAGAAGGAGAGAGGGAGAGAAGGAGAGAGAGAAGGAGTGAAGGAGAGAGGGAGTGAAGGAGAGAAGGAGAGAGGGAGAGAAGGAGAGAGAGAAGGAGTGAAGGAGAGCGGGAGAGATGGAGAGAAGGAGTGAGGGAGTGAAGGAGAGAGAGAAGGAGTGAAGGAGAGAGGGAGTGAAGGAGAGAAGGAGAGAGGGAGAGAAGGAGAGAGAGAAGGAGTGAAGGAGAGAGGGAGTGAAGGAGAGAGGGAGAGAGGGAGAGAAGGAGAGAGAGAAGGAGTGAAGGAGAGAGGGAGTGAAGGAGAGAAGGAGAGAGGGAGTGAAGGAGAGAGGGAGAGAAGGAGAGAAGGAGTGAGGGAGAGAGGGAGTGAAGGAGAGAAGGAGAGAAGGAGAGAGGAAGAGAAGGAGAGGGTCATACATATAGAACAGAGTGACAGCACATTGTAATGGCTCTGGAGAATTGCCTAGCTACCAGCAGCCAACGATCTCTGATCTCTCTGACACACTTACAGTAGGAAGTTGGTGAGGAACCATTTTAGAGCAGCCGCCAGACCATAGAAGGGCTGCAGAGAGAGAGAGAGAGAGAGAGAGAGAGAGAGAGAGAGAGAGAGAGAGAGAGAGAGAGAGAGAGAGAGAGAGAGAGAGAGAGAGAGAGAGAGAGAGAGAGAGAGAGAGAGAGAGAGAGAGAAAGAAAGAAAGAAAGAAAGAAAGAAAGAAAGAAAGAAAGAAAGAAAGAAAGAAAGAAAGAAAGAAAGAAAGAGAGAGATTGAGAGCAAGACAGAGAGGGATAGAGAAAATCAATCAATCAAATTAATAAAATTTGATTTAACCCAGTCTAGACTTCCAATGAGCATGCAGTAGCACAGTATGCGGGAAAACAAAGGTACACACATGGAATGACTCTCAGAGAAACAAGAGAGAGAAGTAAGAGGAAATATCATATCCTACCAGAGCAGTAATGCAGCATATCATATCCTACCAAAGTTAGCAGTAATGCAGCATATTATATAATACTAGAGCAGTAATGCAGCATATCATATCCTACCAGAGCAGTAATGCAGCATATCATATACTACCAGAGTTAGCAGTAATGCAGCATATAATATCCTACCAAAGTTAGCAGTAATGCAGCATATTATATAATACTAGAGCAGTAATGCAGCATATCATATCCTACCAGAGCAGTAATGCAGCATATCATATACTACCAGAGTTAGCAGTAATGCAGCATATAATATCCTACCAAAGTTAGCAGTAATGCAGCATATCATATACTACCAGAGTTAGCAGTAATGCAGCATATAATATCCTACCAGAGTTAGCAGTAATGCAGCATATTATATAATACTAGAGCAGTAATGCTGCATATCATATCCTACCAGAGCAGTAATGCAGCATATCATATCCTACCAGAGTTAGCAGTAATGCAGCATATCATATCCTACCAGAGTTAGCAGTAATGCAGCATATCATATCCTACCAGAGTTAGCAGTAATGCAGCATATCATATCCTACCAGAGTTAGCAGTAATGCAGCATATCATATCCTACCAGAGTTAGCAGTAATGCAGATAGCATGCCTCTGCTGCTGAGTATATCTGGCTCTGGCAAACACACACTCAGGAGGGAACACTCCCCACACACACTCAGGAGGGAACACACACCCCACACACTCAGAAGGGACACACCCCACACACACACACAGGAGGGACACACCCCACACACACACTCAGGAGGGACACACCCCACACACACACTCAGGAGGGACACACCCCACACACACACTCAGGAGGGAACACTCCCCACAAACACACTCAGGAGGGAACACACCCCACACACACACACACACTCAGGAGGGGACACACCCCCCACACACACACTCAGGAGGGAACACCCCCCCCACACACACTCAGGAGGGGACACCCCCCACACACACACTCAGGAGGGGACACCCCCCACAAACACACTCAGGAGGGAACACACCCCACACACACACACACACTCAGGAGGGGACACACACCCCACACACACACTCAGGAGGGAACACCCCCCACACACACACTCAGGAGGGGACACTCCCCACACAAACACACTCAGGAGGGAACACACACCCCACACACTCAGAAGGGACACACCCCCCCCACACACACAGGAGGGGACACCCCCCACAAACACACTCAGGAGGGAACACACCCCACACACACACACACACTCAGGAGGGGACACACCCCCCACACACACACTCAGGAGGGACACACCCCACACACACACTCAGGAGGGGACACACACCCCACACACACACTCCCCACATATCATATGATGTGTCCAGTAAGCCTACAGATCCCTCTCCATCCTGCCCAGTATCCCAGCCATCCCATGTGTGTGTGTGTTTGTGTGTGTCTGTGTGAGTGTGTGAGTGTGTATGTGTCTGTGAGTGTGTGAGTGTGTATGTGTCTGTGAGTGTGTGAGTGTGTGAGTGTGTGTGAGTGTCTGTGTGTGCGAGTGTGTGTGTAAGTGTGTGTGTATGTGTATGTCTGTGTGTGCATGTGAGTGTGTGTGTGTGTGAGTGTATGTGTGAGTGTGTGTGTGTGAGTGTGTGAATGTGTGAGTGAGTGTGTGAGTGTGTGAGTGTGTGAGGGTGTGAGTGTGTGAGTGTGTGTGTGACAGTTGACTGCGGAGTGGAAGAGGACAAGACACATCCATGAACACACACACACACACATTATTCACACACACATGCATCAATGAACACACACACACACACAGAGACTGCTGTTTAAATGTATACTCACATTAAGAAGGGGTCTGGCGCTGCTGGCAGAATGTCCTCCCATCTTACACATGGCCTGATAGTCGTATAGAGATACCCTGAAGACACACACACACACACACACACACACACACACACACACACACACACACACACACACACACACACACACACACACACACACACACACACACACACACACACACACACACACACACACACACACACACACACACACACACACACACACACACACAAACAAACAAACAAACAAACAAACAAACAAACAAACAAACACACACACACACACACAGAGAGATGCACAGAAACAGGTTGCGTAATATCCTCTTAAATCAAGCACTCCCATTTCTTTGAGCTGTTATAAATAGCATCACATCACTCAGGAGTGTTTCTCCATCAAAGACACAGCTGAAAGATGTTATCCTCAACGCAACTAGTTGATGAAAGAGATGGGTGTGTCGCCCCACGTCACCCTATTCCCTATGGGCCCTGTTGAAAAGTAGTGCACTACGAAGGCAATAGGGTGTACAGTAGATGTAAGAGAAACCGACCCAGCCAATCAAATCAAAGGGCTGATGACACACAGTGTGGTAGGGTTACACTAACAACCATACGCAGAATGACATACTTTATCACAAAAAACAAGAATAGCATTATTGCAAGTGTATTTTCAATGTAAAGCAATTTGAGATGTGAAATGAGAGAGTAAAAGGTATTGTCATGAGATATTGTACAGTAAAAGGTATTATCATGAGATATAGTACAGTAAAATGTATTATCATGAGATATAGTACAGTAAAAGGTATTATCATGATATATTGTACAGTAAAAGGTATTATCATGAGATATAGTACAGTAAAAGGTATTGTCATGAAATATTGTACAGTAAAAGGTATTATCATGAGATATAGACCAGTAAAAGGTATTATCATGAGAAAGATATAGTACAGTAAAAGGTATTGTCATTAAAGAGATATAGTACAGTAAAAGGTATTACCATGAGAAAGATATAGACCAGTATAATGTATTATCATGAGATATAGTACAGTAAAAGGTATTTTTTTTATTGTCATTCAATTAGTTGTCTTACCTTTTGAACATGCCCATCTTGATAAGGCGTGCCATCACTGAGCCGTCAACTTCTCCAAAGAACCTCCCCACCTAGAGACAGACAGAAAGACAGACGGGGAGAAGACCACACAGTCTTTACAATGATCCCATGATCAGGGTCATACACACTGTTTCTGACAGCATAGTAAATATCATACATGTCCACTTCCACATTATATAATACATTACCACATTATATAATACATTACCACATTATGTAATACACTACCACGTTATAATACATTACATTTACATTTACATTTACGTCATTTAGCAGACGCTCTTATCCAGAGCGACTTACAAATTGGTGCATTCACCTTATAGCCAGTGGGACAACCACTTTACAATGTTTTTTTTTGGGGGTAGAAGGATTACTTTATCCTATCCCAGGTATTCCTTAAAGAGGTGGGGTTTCAATTACCACATTATGTAATACATTACCACATTTACTATAATCCTAATCTGTTTTATAGTGCTTTACAGTAATTGTAAATTTGATACAGTCCCTTCCATCCATTCCTCCCTCCCTCCCTCCATCCAGTCACAGGACGTTTTCCTTTCACCTCATTTGGCAAAGTGGAAAACTACAAACATCTTTCCCCCCTTCCTTCTCCTCTCCCTCTCCCCCTCTCTCTCTCTCCCCCTCTCTCTTCCTCCCCCTCTCGCTCCCACCCACCCTCTCTCTCTCTCTCTCTCTCTCTCTCTCTCTCTCTCTCTCTCTCTCTCTCCCCCTCTCTATTTCTTCCCCTCTCTCTCTCTCTCCCTCCCCCTCTCTCTTTCTCCCCATCTATCTCTCCCTCTCTCCCCCCTCTCTCTCTCCCCCTCTCTCTCTCCCTCCCTCTCCCCCTCTCTATCTCTCCCCCCCTCTCTCTCCCTCTCTCCCTCTCCCCCCTCTCTCTCCCTCCCCCGCTCTCTCTCCCCCCTCTCTCTCTCCCTCTCTCTCCCCCTCTCTCCCCCCTCTCTCTCCCCCTCTCTCTCTCCCTCCCCTCTCTCTCCCCCCTCTCTCTCCCTCCCCGCTCTCTCTCCCCCGCTCTCTCTCCCAGTGACGTTCCCATGTAGTGCACCGTACACGTTCAATTATTTATTTGATCCAGCCAGGCTGTTTTGTGCTGTTTTGCTTGGTTGAGTGATTTATTTCTCACTGGCATGTCACCTGTCACCTGTACTGTACTTTAGTGAGTCATCTGGGTAGAGGTAGAGGTGTGTGGAGGTTAGGTGCAGGACAGCTTGTCAGCTGGGTAGAGGTAGAGGTGTGTGGAGGTTAGGTGCAGGACAGCTCATCAGCTGGGTAGAGGTAGAGGTGTGTGGAGGTTAGGTGCAGGACAGCTTGTCAGCTGGGTAGAGGTAGAGGTGTGTGGAGGTTAGGTGTATAGAGGACAGCTCGTCAGCTGGGTAGAGGTAGAGGTGTGTGGAGGTTAGGTGTATAGAGGACAGCTCGTCAGCTGGGTAGAGGTAGAGGTGTGTGGAGGTTAGGTGTATAGAGGACAGCTCGTCAGCTGGGTAGAGGTAGAGGTGTGTGGAGGTTAGGTGTATAGAGGACAGCTCGTCAGCTGGGTAGAGGTAGAGGTGTGTGGAGGTTAGGTGTATAGAGGACAGCTCGTCAGCTGGGTAGAGGTAGAGGTGTGTGGAGGTTAGGTGTATAGAGGACAGCTCGTCAGCTGGGTAGAGGTAGAGGTGTGTGGAGGTTAGGTGTATAGAGGACAGCTCGTCAGCTGGGTAGAGGTAGAGGTGTGTGGAGGTTAGGTGCAGGACAGCTCATCAGCTGGGTTGAGCTAAAGACTGCTCCCCTCAGGACGCGGCCCACTCATACGTTCATTCATCACATTTGTCATTTTACACTACAGTTTGTGTGTCTCTGTCTGTGTGTCTCTGTCTGTGTGTGTGCTTCAATCTGGGGAAGTGGGGATAGACTATGCTGCCTGTGACCTATTTTAGTCTCTCTCTGTCTGTCTGTCTGTCTGTCTGTCTGTCTGTCTGTCTGTCTGTCTGTCTGTCTGTCTGTCTGTCTGTCTGTCTGTCTGTCTGTTTGTCTGTGTGTGTGTGTGTGTGTGTGTGTGTCTGTGTGTGTGTGTGTGTGTGTGTGTCTGTGTGTGTGTGTGTGTGTGTCTGTGTGTGTGTGTGTCTGTGTGAGTGTGTGTGTGTGTGTGTGTCTGTGTGAGTGTGTCTAAGTGTGCGTGTGCGTGTGCATTTCAATTTGGGGATAGACTATCCTGCCTGTGACCTATTTTAGTTTTAAGGCAGTACCACTCAAACACACACACGTTCCAATAGGCTCATATTCGTCCTGTTTTACACATGAACAGTGTCAGGTTAAATGGAAACATTTTTTTTTGTTGCATATCCCACTCCCCCTGAGACACCCTCAGAGAGCGGGATCACGGCCAGCCATTGTTGACAGCTCTGGAGCAATTAGGGTTAAGTGCCTTGCAGATCGACAGGCTCTGGGATTCAAACCAGGAACCTTTCGGTTACTGGTCCATTACTCTAGCAACTAGACTACCTGCCACCCCCACACTGATAAAATATGAGCCACTGGGCTTCCTTTGCTCCCTGCTGGCTTCCCCGTTCCACAGGGGTAGACACAATACAACTAGAAAACAGAAAGAGTTTTCATTTTAAGACACAGACAGAAAAGTGACAACACAATAAATAGCTGTTTCCCAGGGGGGCTGTGATTAGGACGCCTCGTTGCTGACAACAACTAATGTTGTGTTGTGTTTTGGTGGGTTTGTGTGTGTGTGTGTGTGTGTTTGGACTGAGGGTCAGCCTGCCGCGAGGCTGCATGACACTCAAGCTGTGTCTTCACCAGCTGTGCCTTCACCAGCTGTGCCTTCACCAGTGATGTTCCAACATTCCCTGTGCCAATATCAGTTCAGTTCCAATGGTTTAGATTTTTTTTCTAAGAGATAGAAGGTTTTGTTTATCTTACCAATCATATGAATATCCTTTTCTGACTAAAATAGGATTCAATCTGGATTGCGCTGATTTCCAAAAGATTTCAAATAGACATTTTGTGATACTGTATACAACTTATAAGGTGCATGTATTTGAAAATATCTACATTGGTGGATCCACAATTGCTTTTTAAAGCTTTCATAATAAAGACATGTATTTCCTATTACCAAGTCATTTACGGTTTCTGTGCCATTAGTTTTCCATGTGGGCAAATTTATCGGAGACTTCTGAAAAGCTATCCAAGGATTGTTCCATAGGGTTGTGTTTTTAGGGAGTGATATTTGTTCTTGTAGAATACGTTTCATTTTCTTCCATATTGTTATAGTGTTCTTAACTATGACGTTTTTAACGTTCTTAGCTTTATCCTTTGAAAATAGACACGTAAAAAGATTCTGGCGATGGATGAGCATGCACATCTTCAATATGTACACAATGTTCCTCTTCAGTGCATTTAACTGTATGTTGCAAGTAAAAGCCTTGGGTAGCGAGTTTGATACAGTTCCAAGTCTGGAAGGTTAAAACCACATTCAGACTTAGGGAGATGTAAAACTTTCCTATTTATTTTATTTGCCCATATAAAGTCTGTTGAGACCGAGTACACTTTTTTAAAAGAATGCCTTCGGTGGGGTAATTGGTATTACCGAAAATAAATACAACAACGTTGGGAGCCATGCCATTCTAAAGAGGTTTATTCTACCTGTAAGATTTATGGGAAGATTGTTCCATTTAACTAGATCTGATTTCATATTGTTCAGTAGTTGTCACGGTTTCGGCCGAGGCTGCCTCTCCTCCTTGTTCGGGCAGGCTTCGGCGCTCGTCGTCTCCGGAATTCTAGCTGCCACCGATAGATGTTTCATGTTCGTTTGCTTTTGTCTGTTTGTGTCACACCTGTTTCTGTTTTACGTAATTAGTGTCCTATAAGTTTCTCGTTGTGTTTGTCATGTGTTGTGTATGATTGTTTTTCGTCAGTGTTGTGTTTGCTCGGTTGAGCATAGTTTCTCCACTGCGCTGGAGCATAGTTGCACTTGTTCGTGCACCACTTCGTTTGTCGCACCTGTTTGTGCGCATTTGCCTTTTCGCCTTGTGCGTAATTTAGCTGTTGGGCTTAGTTGTCCTGTTGCCTGTGTTGGGCCAGAAATACAGCATTTTGGAACCTACAGTCGGCGTCCTGCATTTGATTTCCTACACTACACCTACACACGCCCTGACAGAATCATACACCAGTCATGGAATCAGCAGGAGCCGAAGCAGCCCAGACAAGACTGGAAGCCCAGGTTCGGGACCAGCAAGAGCAACTCCTGCAGATGGGGAACGCCCTGCAGGAGGTGATTACCACACTCCGAGGCTGGGGTTCGCCTCCACCACCGCCCCGCCCTGCCAGCACCATCGGCCAGCCCGGCCATTCCAGCGCCGGAACCTCGAGGAGTCCGACTATCTCTCCCGAGGGCTTACGACGGGACAGCGGCTGGGTGTCAAGGATTCCTGCTCCAGGTAGAGCTATACCTGGCCACCGTGCACCCGGCACCTTCAGGGCATGAGAGCGTGTCCGCCCTGATCTCCTGCCTGGCCGGAAAAGCGTTGGAGTGGGCCAACGCGGAGTGGAGGAAGATCGACGCCACGACCATCACGTACACCGAGTTCTCCCGCCGCTTTAGGGCGGTGTTTGACCATCCCCCGGAGGGGAGAGCGGCGGGGGAGCGTCTGGTCTTCCTCCGACAGGGGAAGAGAAGTGCCCAGGAATTCGCGCTCGAATTCCGTACTCTGGCGGCAGATGCAGGGTGGAATGATCGGGCCCTCATCGATCTATACCGATGCAGCCTACGTGAGGACGTCCGTCGGGAGCTGGCGTGCAGGGACACCAGTCTCACTTTCGACCAGCTGGTGGATATGTCCATCAGGCTGGATAACCTGCTGGCTACCCGCGGACGTCTTGCGGAGGGTCCGTCCATTCCACCCTCCAGCGCCTCCGAGCCTTGTCCCATGGAGCTCGGGGCGCTGGCGCTAGAGAAAGGAGGGGTCGGCAGGCTAGGGGGTCCATCCACTGCACCAACTGTGGTCGGGGAGGACACACCGCGGCTAGGTGCTGGGGATGGCCTCCTAGGGGAGATGACGACAGGCCCCGCACTGGGGATTCCTTCCAGGTGAGTAGGCGCCCCACTCACCCAGAGCTCTCTGTTGCCCATTTCTGTATGCCTGTATGTTTTCCACAGGTAGCACCTCATGCCCAGCATAAGGCGCTGGTAGATTCAGGCGCAGCTGGGAATTTTATTGATAAAAAGTTTTGTTTAGCGTTAGGGATTCCCCTCATTCCTGTTGATGTTCCTTTTCCCGTTCACGCCCTAGATAGTCGTCCGTTGGGTACGGGCTTGATCAGGGAGGTCACGGCGCCACTTAGGATGTGTGCGCAGGGGGATCATCAGGAGATGATTCAGCTGTTCCTGATTGACTCTCCTGCGTATCCGGTGGTGCTGGGCATGCCCTGGTTGAGTACCCATAACCCAGTGATTTCGTGGCAGGAGAGGGCTCTGATGGAGTGGTCTGCTCAGTGTGTGGGTAGATGTTTGGGTGTTTCCGTAGGGGCTACCTCGGTGGAGAGTCCAAACCAGGTGCCCGCATTGCACATTCCACCTGAGTATGGGGATTTGGCTATCGCGTTTAGTAAGGCGAGGGCGACGCGGTTGCCACCCCATAGGCAGGGGGATTGTGCGATAAACCTTCAGGCAGGAGCTGCGCTCCCACGGAGTCATGTGTATCCTCTGTCTCAGGAGGAGAAGAAAGCTATGGAGATTTACATAGACGAATCGCTGAGACAAGGATACATACGGCCGTCCACTTCCCCGCGTCCTCGAAGTTTCTTTTTCGTGAAGAAGAAGGATGGTGGTTTGCGTCCGTGCATCGATTACCGTGGTCTCAATCAGATTACGGTGAAGTATAGTTATCCACTCCCGCTGATTGCGACCATGACTGAGTCGTTGCATGGGGCGCGTTTCTTCACGAAATTAGATCTCAGGAGCGCGTACAACTTGGTGCGCATCAAGAAGGATGATGAATGGAAAACAGCCTTTAGTACCACCTCGGGCCATTACGAGTATCTAGTCATGCCATACGGGTTGATGAATGCTCCATCGGTTTTCCAATCATTTGTGGATGAGATCTTCAGGGACATGCAGGGACTGGGAGTCGTTGTGTACATAGATGACATTCTCGTGTACTCACCTACCCGTGTCGAGCATGTGGCCCTGGTGCGCAGAGTGTTGCGGAGGCTGGTGGAGCACGACCTGTATGTGAAGGCAGAGAAGTGTCTGTTTTTCCAGGAGTCGATCTCCTTTTTTGGGGTATCAGTTGTCAGCGTCAGGGGTGAAGATGGAGGTAGACCGAAGCGTCGGCCGTGCGTAATTGGCAAACACCAACCACTGTGAAAGAGGTGCAGCAGTTTTTGGGGTTTGCGAATTACTACCGGAGGTTTATCCGGGGTTTTGGGCAAGTGGCAGCTCCCATCACGTCTCTCTTGAAGGGGGGTCCGGTGCGTCTGCAGTGGTCAGTCGAGGCGGACAGGGCGTTTGGGAGGCTGAAGGACCTGTTTACCTCGGCCCCGGTGCTGGCGCATCCGGATCCCTCTTTACCATTTCAGGTAGAGGTGGACGCGTCTGAGGCCGGTATTGGCGCCGTGCTTTCACAACGGTCAGGCGCGCCACCTAAACTCCGCCCCTGTGCCTTCTATTCCAAGAAGCTCAGCCCGGCGGAGCGAAATTATGACATAGGGGACAGGGAGCTGTTAGCTGTGGTACAGGCCCTTAAGGTGTGGAGGCACTGGCTTGAGGGGGCTCAACACCCTTTCCTCATTTTGACGGACCACCGTAACCTGGAGTACATCCGGGCAGCGAGGAGGCTGAACCCTCGGCAGGCTAGATGGAGTATGTTTTTGACCCGTTTCTCTTTTAAGATCACCTACATCCCTGGGTCACAAAACGGGAAGGCAGATGCGCTGTCTCGGCTGTATGACGGGGAGGAGAGGTTCGTGGAGCCCACTCCCATACTGCCGGAGTCGTGTCTAGTGGCACCGGTGGTGTGGGAGCTCGATTCTGAGCTCGAGCGGGCATTACGCACCGACCCTAGTCCACCACAATGCCCGGAGGGTCGGAAGTATGTTCCGCTCGAGTGTCGGGATCGATTGATCTATTGGGCTCACACGTCACCCTCCTCTGGACACCCGGGTATCGGCCGGACAGTGCACTGTCTTAGTGCCAAATATTGGTGGCCCACGTTGGCCAGGGATGTGAGGGTTTATGTTTCCTCCTGCTCGGTGTGCGCCCAGTGTAAGGCGCCTAGACATCTGCCTAGGGGTAAGTTACTGCCCCTGCCCGTTCCACAACGACCATGGTCCCACCTCTCGGTGGATTTTATAACTGACCTTCCTCTCTCCCAAGGGAATACTACCATCCTGGTCGTTGTGGACCGGTTCTCTAAGGCCTGTCGTTTGCTCCCCATGCCGGGTCTTCCTACGGCCCTGCAAACTGCCGAGGCACTGTTTACCCATGTGTTCCGGCACTACGGGGTGCCCGAGGACATTGTGGCTGATCGGGGTCCCCAATTCACCTCCAGGGTCTGGAGAGCGTTTATGGAGCGGTTGGGGGTCTCGGTGAGCCTCACCTCGGGCTACCACCCGGAGAGCAATGGGCAGGTGGAACGCGTAAACCAGGATGTGGGTAGGTTTCTCAGAACATACTGCCAGGACCGGCCGGAGGAGTGGTCAAGGTACGTTCCCTGGGCCGAGATGGCCCAGAATTCCCTACGCCATTCCTCCACGAACCTAACCCCATTTCAATGTGTGTTAGGTTACCAGCCGGTTCTGGCACCCTGGCAGCAGAGCCAGATCGAGGCTCCTGCGGTGGATGAGTGGGCGCGGCGCTCGGAGGAGACTTGGAACGCTGCACACGTCCACCTGCAGCGGGCCCTCCGACGTCAGAAGGCGAGCGCTGATCTCCACCGCAGTGAGGCACCGGTGTACGCACCTGGTGATCGAGTCTGGCTCTCTACCAGAAACCTGCCCCTCCGCCTGCCCTGTCGGAAACTGGGTCGGCGGTTTGTAGGGCCATTTAAAGTCCTGAGGAGGTTGAACGAGGTTTGTTATAGATTACAGCTTCCTGTGGAGTATAAGTGTATTAACCCCCTCGTTCCATGTGTCCCTTCTCAGGCCGGTGGTAGCGGGCCCACTCCAAGAAGATGAGATCTTGGAGACTCCTCCGCCCCGTTGGACATCGAGGGGGCACCGGCGTACTCCGTGAGATCCATCTTGGATTCGAGACGTCGGATGGGGGGTCTCCAGTATCTAGTGGAGTGGGAGGGGTACGGTCCGGGAGGAGCGGTGCTGGGTGCCGAGGAGAGACGTGTTGGACCCGTCGCTCCTGACGGAGTTCCATCGGAGGCGTCCGACGCGCCCTGCGCCCGCGTCCCCCTGGCCGTCCCGAGGCCGGAGTCGGCGCGCGTCTGGAGCCGCGCGTCAAGGGGGGGTACTGTCACGGTTTCGGCCGAGGCTGCCTCTCCTCCTTGTTCGGGCAGGCTTCGGCGCTCGTCGTCTCCGGAATTCTAGCTGCCACCGATAGATGTTTCATGTTCGTTTGCTTTTGTCTGTTTGTGTCACACCTGTTTCTGTTTTACGTAATTAGTGTCCTATAAGTTTCTCGTTGTGTTTGTCATGTGTTGTGTATGATTGTTTTTCGTCAGTGTTGTGTTTGCTCGGTTGAGCATAGTTTCTCCACTGCGCTGGAGCATAGTTGCACTTGTTCGTGCACCACTTCGTTTGTCGCACCTGTTTGTGCGCATTTGCCTTTTCGCCTTGTGCGTAATTTAGCTGTTGGGCTTAGTTGTCCTGTTGCCTGTGTTGGGCCAGAAATACAGCATTTTGGAACCTACAGTCGGCGTCCTGCATTTGATTTCCTACACTACACCTACACACGCCCTGAC